>NC_054713.1:39969917-40024917 GCF_016097555.1 Gigantopelta aegis | reverse complement strand
CTACTGACTGACCAGTACTGCTTCTAACTATAGGCTCTGTTACGGGAGTTGATGCTAAACACATCTAAGTTTAGTAAATAGTTATGAGTTATCATGAAAGTAATCGATGATTACAATTACATCAGCAATGTAATCGATTACGATTGTGATTACATGACATTCTCAAACAATGTAATCGATTACGATTGCGATTATAGATTACAATCGATTACAATTACTGATTACGATTACCCCATCTCTGACACACACACACAGACACACACACACACACACACACACACACACACACAGACACACAGACACACAGACACACAGACACACACACACACACACACAGACACAGACACACACACACACACACACACACACACACACGCACGCACACACCCACACACCATTAGAGCATGTTAATTGATTGATTAATTAGCCATCAGCTGTGGGTATTCTTCAGAAGACACCTGCTACATTTTTCCCTTTTTCAGCAAGAAATATTTTATATGTTTTTTCTCATATATAGGACAACACACAGAAGATGGCCTTTGATATATTAATATGATACTTAATTTGAAACATTCAAAGATATTTTATAGTTAATAAATAAAACATTTCAGCTAACCAGAACAATTTGATACCTATTTTGAATTATTTATTTTAATTATGCATCAGCATTATGCTTCATTTGTTACGAGCCGGCCGGGGATAAAGTGACCACTAGGATAAGTTCACAATTAACTTGTCATAAGGCCAACCGATTCGGACAGGTTCTGGCACCAGACTCAAAGTTTGCTGGCTCTCAGCAAACAAACCAACCCCAGACAATACACGGCTGGTACTCCCAGTAAAATGCACATTGTAATTTGTTCCGTTTTCTTTCCCACTGTTAGCGGCGGAGATTTGATTAGGATGAATTTCATTCCAGCAGTAATCCGCTGCCTGGCGCATCTTTGTGAAGTGCAATAACGTTTGTTGGTGTTTGTCTTCTCTAAGCAGGATTTTAATCACCAGAGAAATGCTGCTCTGACCACTGTCTGGCTACAGTGGTCTAAGTGGAGATAACTGTTACATCTAGATGGGGTTCAGCAGTTTTGTGTGACTGGCCTCGGTGGCGTCATGGTTAAGCCATCGGACATAAGGCTGGTAGGTACAGGGTTCGCAGCCCTATACAGGCTCCCACCCAGAGCGAGTTTTAACGATTCAGTGGGTAAGTGTAAGACCACTACACCCTCTTCTCTCTCACTAACCACTAACAATTAACAACTAACCCACTGTCCTGAACAGATTCAGAAAGCCCAGAAGGCTGAGGAGTGTGCCCAGGACAGTGTGCTTGAATCTTAATTGAATATAAGCACGAAAATAAGTTGAAAAGAAATGAAAGTTTGTGTGGGGTCTTATGATGTTGCTGGATGATAAAGGTGTTGAATGGGGAGTATATGTACCAATAGATATGGGTCTAAAGTTGAAGTTTATTTTGTTTTGCCACAGAGCATATTAATTTATTAAACATTGGCCATTGGAATGAATTAATGAATGAATAAATGTTTAACAACACCCCAGCACGATGGCTATTGGAAGTAAAAAATCATAGTGCCCGAACCTCTTTTGGATATAGGCATGTAAATAAAATAACAGTAACAGGAAGGAAGGAAATGTTTTATTTAACGACCAACTCAACACATTTTATTTACGGTTATATGGCGTCGGGCATATGGTTAAGGACCACATAGATATAGAGAGAGGAAACCCGCTGTCGCCACTTCATGGACTATTCTTTTCGATTAGCAGCAAGGGATCTTTTATATGCACCATCCCACAGACAGGATAGTACATACCACGGCCTTTGTTATAGCAGTTGTGGAGCACTGGATAGAATGAGAAATAGCCCAATAGGGACGCCAACGGGGATCTATCCTAAACCAACCGCACATCAAGCGAGCGCTTTACCCCTGGGCTATGACCCGCCCCAGTAACAGGAGGTCTAATATTCAATAATTTAGACATAGACATTCAGAACAAGCTGTTGTAGCGCACACCTGTCATGGGCACAGGTGTCGACCTGGGCCGGCTCCTCTGTCCAGGACATGAAAAATGTTTGGAGTGGGTGGGAGGAAGGGACATTTTTGGTTCTATTGAATTTTGAATATCCTGTAGGATTAAGTAAAAGAGTTAAAAAAAAATTGCACACATTTTTAAAGTAATTTTGGCACATTTTGGAACGTTTCATTCAAAGAGAAAGGGGGAGCATTTTTCCATTAATAATGAGGAATCTTTTATATGCACTATCCAACAGACAGGATAATACATACCATAGGTTACTGAATGATGAAGGTGGTGTGTCTGGTTAAGTGGAGAGTAATGCTATCAGTAGATGTAGGGGCAGTTGGGGTGGTGGTGCTCTGAATCATTCTAGATGATTCCCAAATTTACAATGAAAATTATTAATACAAATATGTTCAGTGTACTGCATTGTGGGGTTCAGTGGAATCCCAAGTCCTAATTTTTTTTAAACTTTTGGGTGGGGATGGGAGTGAAGGAGGGGTTGGTGATGTTGATGAACTTTCTGTTAGTTTGTGGACACTGCCTCAGAAAGAAAGGAATGTTTTATTTAATGACACACTCAACACACTTTATCTACAGTTGTGGCATCAGACATATCGTTAAGGACCACACAGCTAATATCATGACAGAGGAAACTGCTGCCACCATGCATTAGTATCAAGGGATCTTTTATGTGCATCATGAGATAAACAGGATAGTACATACCACAGCCTTTGTTACATCAGTTGTGGAGCACTGGCTGGAATGACAAATAGCCCAATGGTGCCACTGATAGGGAACGATGGCTGGAATGAGAAATGTTGCACTAGGCCCACTGATGGGGATTGATCCTAGACTCGTTGGGTATTGAACAGGTGCCTTACCACTGGGCGATGTCGCACCCCTGACTGCCTCCGATAATCAGTGTACTACATCTCCGAACTATCTATAGAGGATGGACGTAATGAAAGGTCGATAGATCAATGAACAACAACAGTAGACAGATTCCGGTCAAATTGATATTGGAAAAACTCTACTGATGAATACAGTGAAAACAAACTTAACTAATTGACACCAATCTGGACATCTACAGCTTGATTGGATTAAAGCGAACAGTGTTTTGTTTTGTGGAAATTAATTAAAATAATGTGGCGATGTAAATAATTGCGTTGTATATTATTCATGAGAAGTACTGCTTACTGTTTTATTTATGAAAGACACGTACTCAACCAAACTACAGACAAAATTACTTTACACTTTTCGTTGCCTACATGTTAGTATAGTCGCCTCACCAGCAAATCCAAGTGTAGTTGTTTTGTGTAGAGGCTTAATATAGTCTGGTGTTTTGGGAGGTGGTGGTGGTGGTGGGGGGGGGGGGGGATCTAGCTCACTCGCTATAGCACTCACCTGATGTGCTTTGGAAGCAGGATCGATTCTCCTCAGTGGACCCATTCTCTGATTCGTTTTTGTTCCCATCCCAACCAGTAACCCATGACCGGTATGTCAAAGGCCATGGTATGTGTTGTCCTATCTGTGGGAAAGTGCACATAAAATATCCTTTGCTACTAATGGAAAAATGTAGCAGGTTTTTTCTGATGACTTGTATGCCACAGTTATCAAATATTTGACATCCGATAGCCGATGTTTAATTAATAAATGTGCTCTAGTGGTGTCAGTAATTAAACGTTAGCTTTTAACTCTCATTACTTAAATACAAACAAGGTTAGCACATACCATGGCCTTTAATATACCAGTCGGGATGCACTGGTTGGAACGAGAAATAGTCCTATGGGCCAACTGAATGGGATCGATCCTAAACCGACTGTGCATAAAGCAAGCGCTTTACCACTGGGCTACACAATAATTATTACTAAAATATGCACAATTTAAAATGTGCTGAGGTGCTATTAAACAGACATTCCTTTCCTTTCCTCTCCTCATATGCTTTCATACACTGATCATCTCTGTGTGGGGGCGCTCGCTTGATGTGTGGTCGGTTTAGGATCGATCCCCGTTGGTGGCCCCATTGGGCTATTTCTTGTTCCAACCAGTGTGCCACAACTGGTGTAACAAAGGCCGTGGTATGTACTATCCTGTCTGTGGGATGGTGCATATAAAAGATCCCTTGCTGCAAATCAAAAAGAGTATCCCATGAAGTGGTGACAGTTGGTTTCCTCTTTCTGTATCTGTGTGGTACTTAACCTTATGTCTGACGCCATATAACCTTAAATAAAATGTGTTGAGTGCATCGTTAAATAAAACATTTCTGTCCTTTGTTGTTGTGGAACTGTGCCTTTCCTAGATTTACTTGTGTTTGTACATCACTGATAGTTGTGGAACTGTGCAGGATGAATGACATTTATGTGTGAGTGTTGTCGTATATCGAGTGACACACACTGAAAGCTCTGTTATTAATATGTCTGCCCTTCTGTCATATTGCTGTCTGACGGTGACAGACAGTGTCAAATTCCTTCAACTATAACCAGATCATTCACATGGCTAAATGGTAAGGCATCATCCAGAATCAATCACTTGGGGGGAGGGGGAAGGGGGGCAATATAATTGTTATTTTATACCTTAAGGTCTACAACAAATTCCTTCAACTTTAACCAGGTCATTCACATGGCTAAAATGGTAAGGTATCATCCAGAATCAATCACTTGGATGGGGTGGGGTGGGGGGGGGGGGGGGGGGTGGGTGGGATATAATTGTTATTTTATACAGCAAATTCCTTGAACTGGCTAAATGGTAAGGTATCCTCCAGAATCAATCACTTGGGGGGGGGGGGGGAGGGAGGAGGTTGGGAGGGAGGGGGCTCCATAATAATTATTTTATGTCTTGTGCAGTGGTCGAAATACTCCCCTCCCGATTCGTTTTAGCCGGTCAAACTCGGCTGCCGTCCCGTTGGACCGGCGATTGTTTTACTTGTATATTCACACATAAGTCTGAGGCGGTGATGTTTGGTACGCAGGCAGGTTTTAATTCCTGCTGGCAGAATTTGTACCTTGCTGGACTGAATGTCTGGCAGGAATTTCAGACAGTTTTGACCCCTGATCTAGTGCAATTCTTCTCTATGTATGCAAAATTGGGTTGAATAAAAATGTATTTTGTTGGTGGTTGCTATACAAAAAACCCAACATCATCAGCCTCCTGTATTCCCTATGTTATCAACAATTACACTATGAATTGGCCATAATGAGTGAGATATGGCTTGTGTCTTCCCATAAATGAATGAATGAACGAATGGATGTTTAACGACACCACAGCACAAAAATGCACATCAGCTATTGGGTGTCAAACAAAGGTAAGTTTTCCCAACATAGATCACTAATGAGAAAATGTAGCAGGTTTATTATGTCGGATTATATGTCAGAATTACCAAATGTATGACATCGAATAGCCGGGGGGGTGGGGGGGTGGGGGGGAACTTAGCTTAGTGATACAGCACTCGGCTGATGCATGATCGATCTAGTATCGATTCCCATCTGTGGGCCCATTGGGCTATTTCTCATTCCAGCCAGTGCTCAACAACTGGTGGGTGTAACAAAGGCTGTGGTATGTATTACCCTGTCTGTGGGATGGTGTATATAAAAGATCCTTGCTGCTAATCGAAAATAGTAGCTTATGAAGTGGCGACAGCGGGTTTCCTCTCTCAATATATGTGTGGTCCTCAACCATATGTCTGACACCATATAACCATAAATAAAATGTGTTGAGTGCTTTATTAAATAATTTCCTTCCTTCCTACCTTCCAATAGCCGATGATTAATAAATCAATGTGCACTAGTGGTGGTGGTAAACAAAAGAAACTTTTTAAAAAAGTGAAAACTAAAAAACATTTCCATCCAGCTGTTCCAAAATGGTGTACTGCCAGAAGAGCAGTGATTGGTTTTCTGCCACAGCGTCACTCTTTTGTGTGGGGAGATAACAACTTGATTCCTCACACAAAAGAGTTCTTGCTTTTCATCTTAACACTGAATATTGAACATGCCTGTGAAAAGGTGACCTTCTCAAAAGCGAATACAAATTTACAGAAAGGCCTTAACAAGCGCGGCATTCCGCCGGTTTGTATCTTCTTATTAGCAGGATCGCTGTTTAATAACCAGCTTTGTATGGCCAATTTTATTTACTCCCCCTTTGACAGAGTATACAATGAAGGTACTTCGGGGTAAGCCATACGTAGGGGGGTAAATATAACATGGTTCAGGTAAGTCAACTGTTGTTGGTCATGCGGTGAATTTTATTTACTCTTAACTTTGGTGGTGTGCACTGAAAATATTTTCTAGATAAACCAGAAAGGAAAAAAAGATAACAAAGGGAGATAAATTGAATTTGATAGTGTGCACTGAAAACGTGGCACTAGCCTGATGCGCAGTCAGACTGGGATCGATCCCCATCAGTGGACCCATTGGGCTATTTTTTGTTCCAGCCAGTGCACCATGACTAGTATACCAAAGACTGTAGTATGTGCTATCCTGTCTGTGGGATGGTGCATATAAAAAAATCACTTGCTACTAATGGAAAATTGTAGCGAGTTTCCTCTCCAAGACTATAATGTTCAAATTACCAAATGTTTGACATCCAATAGTCAAGTGTGTTCTAGTGGCATTGTAATAACAAAACAAACTTCTTTTTTCATTTTATATACACCTGTAGACAGAATAGCACATACTGTAAAACGGGGGAGGGGGAGAATGCATGTCAATGCTTTTGCATTGATTGCACCCATCCTCAAATTTCTACACACACTTAACAGCAGATCTATACGTATTGCAGATATGAACCATTGTTTGCATAATTTATGCATAATTTATGCATTGTGAACTTGCACTAAGGTGCAGTAAGGTACACTAAGGTGCATATTTATGAGGGAAAAGAAACAATATTAAGCTGGTTCACAGTACCACGAAGAACTGGTTGGCATTTGGCAGTGTTAATTTTTGAAAGTGTTTATTACCATATTTGTTAAAACAACCTTTGATACATGTATACCAGTCATTGTGCACTGGCTGGAATGAGAAATAGCCCAATGGGTCCACCGACACGGATCGATACCAGACCGACCGCGCATGCAGCGGACGCTATACCACTAGGCTATGTCCGGCCTCTATATAAAAGTGAACCTTTGCTGCTATTTTTATTTTAGAGTAATATTTGTTACACTAATGAATTCATTCCTGAATTTGGTGCGGATCCAGCTCAGTCGGTAGAGATCCAGAGTGGGATCCGGCTCAGTTGGTAGAGCGCTCATCTGAGGTGCTTGCATCGTAGGATCGAATCACTTCAGTGGACTCAATCTCTGATTGGGTTTTTCCCATACCAACCAGTGCACCAAGACCAGAATATCAAAGACCTTGGTTTGTCTGTGGGATGGTGCATATAAAAGATACCTTGATACTTATGGGAAAATGTAGCAGGTTTCTAATCTAAGACTATATATCAGAATGACCAAATGTTGAGATCCAGTAGCCGATGATTAATAAATCAATGTGCTCTAGTGGTGTAATTAAACAAAGCAAACTTATTTGCTTTCCTGAATTGTAGGATAGAAAAGAAAAGGACCCCAGCCCATTTTTTAATAGCTCCTCTCTGCACATGCATACAGACACTGTACAAAGTTACATTGTTGAATGACCAAATATCAAAAATGTTAATCAGAGAACCTATCTTGTCGGGACTGGCCTCGGTGGTGTCGTGGTTAGGCCATCGGTCTACAGGCTGGTAGGTACTGGGTACGGATCCCAGTCAAGGCATGGGATTTTTAATCCAGATACCGACTCCAAACCCTGAGTGAGTGTTCCGCAAGGTTCAATGGGTAGGTGTAAACCACTTGCACCAACCAGTGATCCATAACTGGTTCAACAAAGGCCATGGTTTGTGCTATCCTGTCTGTAGGATAGTGCATATAAAAGATCCCTTGCTGCTAATCAAAAAGAGTAGTCCATGAAGTGATGACAGCGGGTTTCCTCTCTCAATATCTGTGTGGTCCTTAACCATATGTCTAACGCCATATAACCATAAATAAAATGTGTTGAATGCGTCGTTAAATAAAACATTTCCTTTCTTTTTTTCTTTTTTTGGTGTCATTAAACAAAGCGAACTTATTTATTTTCCTGAATTGTAGTTTAGAAAAGAAAAGGAATTTCGTTAAAAGGGCACCCCAGCCCATTTTTAATAGCTCCCCTCTGCACATGCATACAGACGTTGTACAAAGTTACATTGTTGAATGACCAAATATCAATGTTAACCATAGTTTGTGCTATCCTGCCTGTGGGAAGCGCAAATAAAAGATTCCTTGCTGCTAATCAGAAAGAGTAGCCCATGTAGTGGCGACAGCGGGCTTCCTCTCAAAATCTGTGTGGTCCTTAACCATATGTCTGACGCCATATAACCGTAAATAAAATGTGTTGAGTGCATCATTAAATGAAACATTTCTTTCTGTCTGTACAAAGTTACACTGTTGAATGACCAAATATGAAAAATGTTAATCGGATAACCTATCTTGTCGGGATGTGTTTGTTTTTTCCCGAAAAGGGAAGGGGATGGCAGTTCCATGTTGTACCCCATAAATTCACCCCATAAGTATACATACAATGTTATTGAATTTGTTGAAAACAGAGAATGACCAGTCATATTGTTACAACACCCAATTCAAGAAGTTAGTGGTAAAAATTATCACAAAATCTTAATCGGACAAACAACTTTATCTGGATGTGTTTGGTTTTTCACCAAATCCACTCCCGAACCATACAATGTTATTGTTTAACACTGAGAAAATTAATATTATTACAGTTATTACAGTATTTCATTTCAACTTATTTTCGTGCTTATATCCAATTAAGGTTCAAGCACGCTATCCTGGGCACACACGTCAGCTATCTGGGCTGTATGTCCAGGAAAGTGAGTGAGTTGTTAGTTGTTAGTTGGTTAGTGGTTAGCGAGAGAGAAGAGAATGTAGTGGTCTTACACCTACTCATTGAGTCGTTAAAACTCACTCTGGGTGTGAGTTGGCTGTACCGGGCTGCGAACCCTGTATCTACCAGCCTGTAGTCCGATGGCTTATTATTACAGCACCCACTCTGAAGGGTGAGTGGAGGACATTGTCATCACAAGATGTTAATGAGACAAACAACCTTATCTGGATGTGTTTGGCTACATCTAAACATCAGCCCAACCAATCACCCAGCCATTGTGTTAATGATGTAACCCGTGATTGACACTTGCCTTGGAGATGCCTGCTAGCACAATCTCTCTCTCTCTCTCTCTCTCTCTCTCTCTCTCTCTCTCTCTCTCTCTCTCTCTCTCTCTCTCTCTCTCTCTCTCTCTCTCTCTCTCTCTCTCCCTCCTTCCCTCTCCCTCTCCCTCTCCCTCCATCTCCCTCTCTCCCTCCCTCTGTGGGATGGTGCTTATAAAAGATCTCTTGCACTAACAGAAAATGCAGCAGGTTTCCTCTGTATGACTAAATGTAAAAAATACCAAATATTTGACATCCAATAGCCGACGATTAATAAATCAGTGTGCTCTAGTGATGTTGTTATTAAACTTTAATATCAAAATTTAATGTTTAAATCAGTTTCGCACCACAAACTAGGCGAGTCCTAGGTCAGTAAAACTTGGTTTGTAGTTGCATCTATGGATTTTCATCACAATGCACCAAAAATGTTTATGGTATGTGAGTCATTCAATTCCAATGAATTCATATTTTTACAATACTTTTATTATAAAACGTTAACCTTTAAGACCTTTAGCATGGAGGAAATCTTGCAATAAACCTACCAGACAACAGTAAATAATTCTCATCCCCCTCTCCCACCCCCAACACATAATATAATAATTATATTGTCTACCACCTCCCCATCCCCTTACCCTCCTCCCCAAACCCCCCCCAGTTGTCCATTCTAGAAAAGCCCTAAGAACACACAAACTAATTACTGCCACAATATCTTTATTGTCCCAACCCGACTCAGTCTGATCAGTGCAATTGTCTCGCCAGCACAAGCCCAACACTGCTCTGGTGAAATCCTTAGCTGCTTTGGCGGCCATGTTGGATTGGCCATAAATAGTAACATTGTCGGAGGCTATCGCTATTGACAGTGATTACGCTACTGCAACTGTTTTTTGATCCGCGCGGACACCAGGAATAACTCTCGGATGGACAGACAATGGACATGGTCCGTGAGTGACCCGTGACTTGGACAGAGGGGGTAAGAAAACGGGTGAGTGGCTGGTTTAGGGGAGGCTTGTTAGTATTGGTGGGTGAAGCTGTCATATGTATGTGTGTGTGTGTGTGTGTGTGTGTGTGCTGTGTATGGAGTAGAGGCTTTGTATGAGCGGTTTGTTCCTTTTACAGTTGGTCGGGCTCTTAAACAATGGCTTTTTGGTCTAGCAGTCGAAAAATATGACTTTACCACACGGTTAGTAGACCGGGATGGTGTCGTTTGGGGCTGTACTCACTGGTCAAGTTGGAATTACCTCGGTGGCAGGGCTGCAGAGAGTGTTTTGTTTGTGTTTTTGGCCTGCATTTTTGTGTGGAAAGTCTCTCTCTCTCTGTGTGTGTGTCTCTCTCACACGACCTCTTGCATAGTCCTGGTTCCCCTTTAACAATGGCGTTTGTGATAACAGTTTGTGTTGCTAGCAGGTGAAAAATTTTGGTAGTGTGTTTTGATATGAACAAACATTTGTATATCCTATCACATTTATATCACGGCCGACTGTTAACATTGTATTGAAATTCATTTAGCTATTAATGGGAGGTATTTTATTGCTGCTGTCTTTTTATTCCTTAGTTTTTGACCGTGTTCTTTTTTCTCTCTTGATTTTCTTATTACTCTGTTTTCATAGGGGTGAGTCATAAATTGTAGGGAATACATAAACAGTGTGTTGTACAAACAGAAGTCTGTTACTGTTAAATGAAGTGACGTAAATATACGTTTATAGCTGCATTACGAAATGTTTTTAAATATTTCATACTTATGTTGGTTTTTAAAATCAGGTTGTGTAAATTTATGTATTTGCTTCATGGTGGGTTGAAACATATATTTGTCTTGTCTGTATGAAATAAAAAGGACGTCGTCTCGTCTGGACTAAGTGAAAAAGGCGAAATATAGGTATTACTTTTCCACCGGCGATGGCGTCAACTTTTATGTTAAAATTTAATGTTGAAGTTTCTCATAAAATATAAGCCCTAGATCAATAAAACTTGGTTTATAGTTGCACCTACAGACGTTCATTACAGTGCACCAGAAACGTTTATGGTAGGCACAACATTTAATTCTGCAGAATTCCTCTTTTTATAATTGTTTGCCGTACCATTTTAAAATAAAAAAAAATTTTGTGGTGTTACTGAATTAATTGAAAAAGAGTAACCTATGTGGCGACAGCGGGTTTCCTCTAAAAACAGTGTCAGAATGACCATATGTTTGATGTCCAATAGCCGATGATAAGATAAAAAATCAATGTGCTCTAGTGGCGTTGTTAAATAAAACAAACAAAACACTTAACAAACGGCGCATGTAAAATAGATGGGTATATTTATTTCCACTTTTTACAAAAATCAACAGTTTTCATAGCTCATTTAGCTGATAGGAAGGTCCTTTTATTAAACACAATAAAAATTTAAAACATGGCAGTGGCTTCCATGCAGTCGTTAAACTGGTATTTCTCTTTGTTGAACAAATCGGGAAATACTGGTTTAATAAACAATTTTGTAGACGTACGTACCAGTCAAAATCCAACCGGAGCTACACTGCCTATTTTATGTATTTTGGAAAATGATTTTTCACTCGCCTTAGCATATTGAGGTGTGCAATTTTCCACTCTCCTATAATTTTCAAAAACCAAGGACCGTTAAAGGGACTACCTGTCCTGTGTTTGCAGCCATTACAGAGAGAATACTACATGAGTGGCCGTCAGATATCATTTATCTCACAGCGAGTTGTTTTAAAATTTATCTGTGAGTGAAAGTGAGTTGGATATGTTTTTAGACAACCAGTTGTAAGATAAATGGTATATTAATGGACACAAATGTTGTATTCTATTTCTTACATATCCTGAAAACCCCCAGTTTTAAAATAAATTTAAATGCCTTTTCCAACGAAAACCTATTTACGGCCCTTATAGTTAACTTGGTGTGTCACAAACAAGTCAATTTCAGGTTAACTTGTACGTCGATTCAACCGTTCTTTTTTTTCGTTGGATAGTCATCACCTAGGAGCAGCCAGTCATATGTGTTTAAAATGTTATGACATGTAGATGTGTTAACAAGTATGTGTTATAAAAAATAACGAATTATGTTCTCACCAACTGGGGTGTAAGAAAAGATTATAACCAAACCTGTTTGGCAACTAAAATTACATAGTAGATACATATATTATGGTTGTGGTATGTGTGCATGTAAAAGATCCCTTGCTACTAATGGAAAAATATAGCATGTTTCCTAAGACTATATAGCAAAATTACCAAATGTTTGACATCCATGCATTAGCAGATGATTATAATAAATCAATGTGCTCTAGTGGTGTCATTAAACAGAACCGACTTTAGATTTTTGTACATATGGTGTACTGTGGACCATAAGACCAAATGTGAGGTGTAGCTCAGTGGTAGACTGGTAAAATCTGTGGCATGTACTGTCTTGTCTGAGAAAATATATAAAACATTCTTTTCTTTACTGTCCCATAAAAACACATTATGAATTGACATATTTGACTACAGGATTAATTTTTGACAAAAACCATATTGAGGGGGCACACATTTATAACTTTTAACCACTTATTTTCACTTAAGAATGTTATAAATACATATGTGAATCATTAAGTATTATTTTTGTGGATTTTTCGGATTTTTCTGATATTTTAGATTGGTTAACGTTGATTAAAATTAGGACATTTGTGGCCAGATGTCCATTATTTAAGTCCATTATTCCCAATAACTGTCTTTCTTACTAGAATTGTTTTGGAAAACAAACTATGATTCATATCCTAATATTTTGTGATTTTCGTTGTTGATAAAATGGTCAAATTTATTATCAAATTGGCTGTCACAATCGGCTATCAGTTCCTGAAAATGACTGTGATGTTCAACCATTGTTGTCAAGCAAAAATACTTGCTGAAAATTTCCAGGTATTTCTCATGTAAAAACCCCCAAATATTGAAGCGGCCATTAACAAGATTAGTCTTGATCAGTGTTGTTCTATTATTATTTTAATTAGTGCCATGTGCAAAACAGCAGGAAATATGAATGACTGAATGTATTGTATGCGGTATACAGTGTGTCGGATTATGTGATACTGGGCGAGATATCTCACCTGCAGTAGTCAGAAGGTTAAACATGTATTAAAAAACCCAATGCAGTTCCTATAAAAACACAATAAGAATTAACAGTTATATGCAAAATCAGCCTATTTATTTTAGGCCCTTTCCCAATTAAACTATTTTAGCATATAAAACATACATAAATTTGTTATAACTTGTAACATTTGTATTATTTTAGAAATAAATGTTAAAGAAAAGGAACAATGATGTCACTGTCTTTCTTTCTTTTAACTTTATTAACGTGCCTATATCCAAAATGAGGTTCAGGCACGTCCACCCCATACCTGATCTCTGGCAGGGCCGGGGGCCGAGTGTCAGACAGAACTTAATTTATGGGGATCATTTTATCTTTATGCTAAAAGGAGGCGAAAGTATAATTTGTATGTTGTGGTCTAAACAATAAACACAATAAAAAAATATAATATATCCCTTTATAATGCTAATTTTAGACGGGTTATCTAAATAAATTAAAACTATTAATTTCATTCTACTCCTCTTTTTTTTTCCTTTTTTTTTTTTTTTTTTTTTTTTTTTTTTTTTTAATTGCCCAGGAAGATTTGGCGGAAAAAGGTTGGGCCTTGGCCAGGGAAAGGTTATACCAAAATTAATTAATTCTTTCTTTCTTTTAACTTTATTAGCCTGCCTATATCCAAAAAAAAGGTTCGGCACTTACTCACTAAACATGGCTTCTCAAAGGGAAGTAACCCTATTTTAAGAAATAACTCTTCAACATCCCTTCTCTAGTGTTATAACTGATGTAAGCAGTTAATATTAGCATCAAACTGACGGCCTGACACAAGTCAAGCATGCCTACATGTATGTTATCACACATTCAGTTTGGCTTTCCAAAGGGAAATAACCCCCGTCATTACATCACAACACTTCTCCAGTAATGAAGTTTAATGGAATCAGTTAATATTAATAGCAGGCTGGCCAACAACACAAACCTGGCACACAGTCACGCATGACGGTATATACCGCACAGCGTAAAGCATAGCGGGCCCTGTTTGATTTCTCGTATCATACAACCGCATTGATGTTTGTGTAAAGATCCTTAAGACACGGCCAGACTGAAATAACATGTCCCCATATTTGTCAATCACAGGAATATCATGATTTTCTGCAAATCTCGCCCATTATTTGTTTTTAGTGTCTGTTTACACTGCACTCTTTTGAATGAGAACCGTGTTAGTACATCAACTTATTACTGTATTGAACCGTTTTACATTCAGCATATCAACTTACGAGGAAATATTGTATGCAGTTGCTAGCAATTTATGACAATGATAACTTGGTAACCTGTGCTTTAGAGTTAGGTTGGAATGGATGGGTTGGTTAATGACATCCCATAACTTGGCAAACTGGGCTTTAGAGTTACATTGAAGGGGAGAGGTAGGGGGAGCGCAGGGTTTCGGCCAGAGGATCAAATGGGTATAGCACCATACCCAAATATTTTTGCAGATTTTATTTTTTTAAGTGAAAATTTTGACAAAATTAATGATTCTTATCATTACTGTATATTTTTTTTAACCCTAACCCTAAACGTAACCCATTTTCTTTCTAGGGGAGGCCCCCCCCCCCCTCCCCATACCCCCTGTTGACTGCAGTTGCATTCAATTCCATAGTGCCATACCCAAAAATTTCTTTCTGGCAGAAACATTGTGAGGGGGTGATGTACACAGCATGTTGTTTTAATATCAGTAGAATGAAAAAACACAGAATGGGCTGAATTTAAAAAGCCTGTTTATGTCTTCTTACACACAGGTAATTATATATAATTACAATGCTAAAACACCTATGTTTAAGAAAAACAGATTTTGTACATTCGGCCCAATGTTAGAGCTGGACAGTATACCGTATATACTGTCCGGTATTGGTATCAGGTCAATACCGATTTATCGTACTGAGCAAATATCAAAATACCGAAATTTCAGTATTTAAATTTTTTTACCGCCTTTTAACAATTTAAAGCACTAACAATATATCTGAAGAACGCAAAATAGCTGAAAAGAAGAGCGAGATGAGGGCCTTGTGTATGGAATTTAATTTAATTTAATTTATTTTATTTACTCTAGTATGCATTTAAAGCCGAGTATAGCAAAAATACCACTCAATATCAGTATCGGTATTGTATCAATGCCGAATACTGATACTGAACATGAAATTTTAATGCCACCCGCTCAACCCAATGTGTTTTTAAAGGTAGAGTTGTACGACAATTATACTACTAAATAGGCCAACAGATTATTTATTGCCTGAAAATATCTACAAATAATAATAGATAACCATTTATCTTAGAGCAAAGTGTTTCAAAACATATCTAATAAGTGAAAACAAGTTGGATACATTTTTAAACAACCAGTTGTGAGATCAAATGGTATCTAACAAACACAAATGCAGTATTGTATTTCTTAATAGCCAGGGGCAAGACGTAGCCCAGTGGTAAAGCGTTCGCTTGATGCATTGTCGGTGTGGGATCAATTCCCATCGGTGGGCCCATTGGGCTATTTCTCATTCCAGCCAATGCACCACGACTGTTATATCAAAAGCTGTGGTATGTACTATTCTGTCTGTAGGATGGTGCATGTAAAAGATCCCTTGCTGTTAATGGGAAAAATGTAGCGGGTTTCCTCTCTAAGACTATATGTCAAAAATACCTAATGTTTGACATCCAATAGCCGATGATTAATAAATCATTGTGCTCTAGTGGTGTCTTGAAAGAAAATAAACTTCTTACATATCCTTAAGAACCAGATTTATAATAAACTGAAATGTTTTTTCCAACTAAAACTTGTTTACAATGCATTCCCTAACAGTTAATTTCCTAACAGTATAATTTATGAGTCACGGAGAAATCGGTTCCAGATTAACTTTTACATCACAGAGCAGTCAATTTTAATTGTGTTTATTTCATTAGATGGAATATCTGTGGTGGCCTTGTCCTCACTTTCATGTTGGAAAGTCTTTAAATCTATGACATACATAATACATGATGTTCATTCTTGCCAACACGTGTGGAAGAAATTTAATTTGTTCCCAAAAATAAGTTATTCAACAACTACATTTGTACATAGTTATCATATGTTACGTGTTATTGATATTTCGCTATGTAATTGAATTGTAGCTACATGCACATACCTGTGTGTGCAGCCATAAATTAAAAACAGTAATTTGATTCATAATTCTCTCCCTTGCCAGGTATCTTCCCCGACAGATATTTCAGAATTCTGGGTATGGGGACAATAAATGTCAAAAACAACATCATGTTAATTTTATGTTTGAGTTTCTAACCTGAAAAAAATGCAAATGAATGGCAGGTTTCATGGTTCGTAATAAATATTATATTATGCCTTTACGTTCTGCTAGAGCATTCTACTGACAGGTTTTAGCTGATATCCATCATATCTTGAAGCCGAACCCAAATCTAATCTACCTCCAGACAGTGCTTTCTCCATTTTGTACCATGAAACTGCTGTCTATAAAACTACATTGCACCTTTTGGCACTTTTTATTGCCTTCAAGTGGCACGGGTAAATAATGGTGTGTAAATTGATTAGGGTTGTTCCAGAAATAACTACATGGTGGGGTGTGTGTAGGGGGTGGTACGGCTGATGGAAAGAAAGAAAGACATAAAGAAAGAAATGTTTTATTTAATGATGCACTACATTTTATTTACGGTTATATGGCATCAGACATATGGTTAAGGACCACACGGATATTGAGAGAGGAAACCCACTGTCGCCAATTCACAGGCTACTCTTTTCGATTAGCAGCAAGGGATCTTTTATATGTACCATCCCACAGACAGGGTAGTACATACCACAGCCTTTGTTACTTACACCGATTGTGCAGTACTAGCTGGAATGAGAAGTATTCCAATGGGCCCACTGATGGGGATTGATCCTGTACTGACCACGCATCAGGCGAGCACTTTACTACTGGGCTGTATCTGAAGATCTGAATTAAAAAACTGAATGATAATAATAAAATAAAAAAACACATCCTAAAACAAAACAAAACCATATGTATGCTGTTATATGTTGTACAGTGAAACTTCCCATCTCCGGACCCTCTGTAAACTGGAATTCCCTCAAAACCGGACATTTTTTAGCACTGTATATACTGATAATCTGGCCGATAAAAACACTTGCCAAGGTGGGGACTATACGTATGTGTATACTCTTCTTAACGTAACCATCAAACAACATTCTGAACTCAAGCAGATAGAGAAACCGAAAATCCTGTAAATGTGTTAAGAACTTTTGAAATGCATTCCGCCAATTGTAGCTGTAGAGGTTTTTTCAAAGGGTTTTGTAATAAAGATGAAGAACTTTATGACCCTGGTGTCACTTCAAAGGAAGCTGAAAACACTGCTTCTGTTTGAAGGGGAGTCCATTTGTATTTACGCAAAAAAACGGGCCACTATACTGTGGAGAACTGGCATTACAGGCTGGAATAAATATATCCCAGTGTGATAACATAGATTACAGGCAGAATGAATTGTGTGTTTATCTGTTACACCACTTGGTGCAAAGCTAGTCAGTTTGTTTTTGTTTAATAGACAACAAGAGCACTTTGATCTATTAATCATTGGAGTATAGGATGTTAAACATTTGATGTTAAAGTTTGTTTTGTTTAATGACACTGTTAGAGCACATTGATACATCAGTCATGGACTATTGGAGTATAGGATGTTAAACATTTGATGTTAAAGTTTGTTTTGTTTAATGACACTGTTAGAGCACATTGATACATCACTCATCAGCTATTGGAGTATAGGATGTTAAACATTTGATGTTAAAGTTTGTTTCTGTTTAATGACACAACTAGAGCACATTGATATGTTAATCATCAGCTGTTGGATCTCAAACATTTAGTTTGTTTTGTTTAATGACACATTGTCATATTCAGTGTTTCTGCCAGAAAGCAATTTTTGGGTATGTCACTATGGAATTGAATGCTCCCACAGTCACTAGGGGGTATGAGGGGCCTCTCCCAGAAAGAAAATGGGTTACGTTTAGGGTTAAGGTTAAGAAAATCATACATTAATGATAAGAGTAATTGACAAAAGGTTAACTTCCAAAAAAAAGTTTTTTATGTATGGCGCCATACCCATTTTACCCTCTGGCAGAAACCCAGATATTATTTCAATCATCGGCTATTGAATATGAAGCATTTGGTAATTTTTACATGGTCCTGGAGGAAATCTGCTCCATTTTTTCTGTCAGCAGTAAGGGATCTTTTATAAGATTTTCCCACAGTCAGGACAGCACATACCACAACCTTTGATTCGATGCTATAACCCAAGCACTTCATGCAGGCAGTCTACCAACTAAGCAAGATCCCTGCCCCTTGGTACAAATGTGTGACATGTTATCAGTGTTCGAGATTAAAATTTTTGGGCAGTATCCCAGTTGGATACTAACATTTCAAAATCTGGTATCCCACCTGAGAATTTAGTATTATATGATATCCCAGTGGGATACTGGGTTCTTGAAGTCTGGTATCCAAAATTAAATTTTGGTATCCCCGGGATATCGGGATACCGTTAAATCTCAAACACTGGTTATGTATGGGTGGGGAAGTGAGGTCAAGAATTAAGCTCTGTGGTAGAGTGTTCACCCGAGTACAGATGTGTGAGGTATATATGTACAAAAGTGCGGTTTGGTGGCTAAGCAGTAACAGATCGGTAATGCTAGTACAAATGTGTGAGGTGTATGTGTACAAAAGTTCAGTCCAGTATCTAAGCAGTAACAGATCTGTAATGCTGGTACAAATGTGTGAGGTGTATGTGTACAAAAGTTCGGTCCAGTATCTAGGCCGTTGGAGATCGGTAATGCTGGTACAAATGTGTGAGTTTTGTGGCTAAACTGTTGGAGATCTGTAACGCCTGTTCATGTAGCTGCTGGGTTATGTCAGTGAAGTTGACTGGTACTTCGTCAGTCCTGAGTGGCGAATGGGCCAATAAGTGTCATAAAAAGCTACAATTCAGCTGAACACATTTTTAATGATTTTATTCCTGTCAGCTGTGATAAAGTGTGTGATCCACACCTGCAGGGCTAGTTCAGACTGTCTGTCTATCTGTCTGTAAGTCTGTCTGTAAGTCTATCTGTATCTGTCTGTAAGTCCATCTGTGTCTGTCTCTCTAGGTGCACTTGCTTGATGCGCGGACAGTCCAGAATCGATCCCCGTCGATGGGCCCATTGAGCTATTTCTCGTTCCGGCCAGTGCACTGTGAATGGTGTATCGGAGGCTGTGGTATGTTCTATCCTGTCTGTGGGATGGTGCATATAAAAGATCCCTTGCTACTAATGAAAAAAATGTAGCAGGTTTCCTCTCTAAATTACCAAATGTTTGACATCCAATAGCCAATGATTAATAAATCAATGTGCTCTAGTGGTGTTGTTAAACAAGACAAAAACAACTTTTAACTTTAACCATTGTGTGAGCACGTTGAAACAACATTACTGTACAGAATATGGTTTCACTTTTATATTGTGGCCTACAGGCTGGTTGGTGCTGGGTTTGGATCCCAGTCGAGCCATGGAATTTTTAATCCAGATACCGACTGCAAACCCTAAGTGAGTGCTACACAAGGCTCATTGGGTAGGTGTAAACCACTTGCACCGACCAGTGATGCATAACTGGTTCAACATAGTTTGTGCTATCCTGCCTGTGGGAAGTGCAAATAAAAGATTCCTTGCTGCCTGTCGTAAAAGAGTAGCCTATGTGGCGATGACGGGTTTCCTCTAAAAAAAAGTGTCAGAATGACCATATGTTTGACGTCCAATAGCCAATGATAAGATAAAAAATCAATGTGCTCTAGTGACGTCGTTAAATAAAACAAACTTTACTCTTATTTTTTTTCTAATGTGTTAATATATACAGAATAATATTAGTGTACGAAATATAATATTCATGATCAGGTTTTTTTTAAAAACAGACCACATTGAGGGCTTTGTTGTCGGGAAAGACGACTGGCTTTTGTGTTTGCCAGTAGCGAATGGGCCAATAAGTGTCATAATAGGCTACGATTTGCCTGAACACATTTTTAATGATTTTTCTTGTCAACTGTGATTAAGTGCGTGGGCCACACCTCCAGGGTTGGTTCGGACTATGTGTACTCATAATGTGGTTATAGCGCGACTCATGATGTCTTCATTATCGAAAGAAACACAATTAAGGAGTTGACGGTGATGTCAGATTGTGGGGAGGGGATGATGTCTTGATCATGGGTGGTGGTGGTGTTGGTGGTGGTGGTTTTGTTGGTGGTGGTGCTGTTGTTGGATAATGTGCTCTGTAGGCTAGAGATTTTCAAAGCTATCTTAGAGCTGGGGGGGGGGGGGGGGGGTGAGATGTAGCCCAATGGTAAAGCACTTGCTTGATGCGCGGTCAGTCTGGGATCGATCCCCGTCAGTGGGCCCATTGGGCTACTTCACGCTGCAGCCAGTGCACCACGACTGGTACATCAAAGGCTGTGGTATGTACTATCCTGTCTATGGGATGGTGCATATAAAAGATACCTTGCTGCTAATCAAAAAGAGTAAGCCATGAAGTGGAGACAGCGGGTTTCCTCCCTCAATATCTGTGTGGTCCGACGCCATATAACCTTAAATAAAATGTGCTGAGTGTGTTGTTAAATAAACCATTTCCTTCCTTCTATCTTAGAGCTAGGACATGGTAAAACCATCGTAGGCTATGATGTCACTACAGCACACACACCATAGTGATGTCATAGCTTATGACTCTTTTACTATATTGTAGCAATAAGATTGTTTCAAAAGTATGGGCCCTGGGACCTAATTCACAAAGGTCTCTTAGGCTCTGCTAGACAATAAAGCATCCTCTTTACAAGTCTTTTAGCACTGCACTGTGAGATCGCAAAGTTATGAGAGTTTAGTGAATTAGGCCCCTGGTTCATTATTTATTACTTTTTGTTTTGTTAATTTGGAATAGATTTTTTTTTTTAAATGTAAAAACATTTGCTGGTTGTTAATTCACAATATTTTTATGGTTTTACAGACTACACGTGTGTGTGTGTGGCCTGGGGTTAATACCGGTATTTATGTACTTATGGATCTGTTGTTTTTTGTCTTCTTCATATTGTTAGTGAGTGGGATGGGGTGGATGGTTGGGAGTGGTGTGGATGGTTGGGGTGGGGTGGATGGTTGGGGATGGCGTGGATGGTTAGGGATGGCGTGGTTGGTTAGGAATGGCGTGGATGGGTAGGGATGGGGTGGATGGTTAGGGATGGTTGGGGGTGGCGTGGATGGTTGGGAGTGGCGTGGATGGATAGCGATGGGGTGGATGGTTGGGGGTAGCGTGGATAGGTAGGGGTGATGTGGATGGTTAGGGATGGGGGTGGATGGTTGGGGATGACGTGGATGGGTAGGGGTAGTGTGGATGGGTAGGGATGGGGTGGATGGTTGGGGATGACGTGGATGGTTAGGGGTAGTGTGGATGGGTAGGGACGTTAGGTTAAGAATGAAGCTGTAGTAGAGTGCTGGCCTGGGTTAAGAATTAGTTTCAAAAGAATGATCATGTTCAGACACGGATCAGTAATTGTCTCCAAGGTGGCCAGGTATCTGTGCAATACCAGTGTTATTGTTCTGTTGTGGTCTGTTCTATTAATCGGAGCCAGGTGCTCATTTACACAGGTGTTAATCTTTACAGGTAAATCTGTGGCACATAATCTCTTTGATCTTGTCACCAGCCTCAGTGATTAAACAAGGGCGGGATATAGCCCTGTGGTAAAATCCCTCGCCTGATGCCCAGTCAGTCAGTGATCAATCCCTGTTGGTGGGCCCATTGGGCTATTTCTCGTTCCAACCAGTGCCCCACGACTGGTATGTCAAAGGCTGTGGTATGTGCTATCCTGTTTGCGGAATGGTGCATATGAAAGATACCGTGCCATTAATGGAGATATGTTGTTGGTTTTCTCTCTAAAACTATATGTCAGAATTACCAAATGTTTGACATTCAATAGCCGATGATTAAAAAATCAATGTGCTCTAGTGGATGACTAATGTTTTGGTCTACAGTTGAATAGCAAGTTATTATGCACATTATAAAGTATTAAATGAAAAACAAAATTCATATCATTGTTTAAAATGGCAGTAAAAATGTGCACATAAAGTCATAATTAAGAATAAAATTGTGCATATAATTAAGAATAAAACTTTTTAAAACCAATACTGTACGTGCCATTATTATTCTGCAGGTGAAATAAATTTATCTATTCTTTGCATAAAGTATATATATATATATATATATATATATATATATTAGGGCAAAAGAAAAGAAAAGAAAAGAAAAAAGTCTTGTCTCTGATCAGACCAAAGTTCCAGAATTGTGAAGTGGCTTTTTAAAAAAGAAAAAAGAAAAAACATTTTTCTTATTTTTTTTTAAAGCACGGGTTGCACAGAAAAGATGGGAATATATATATATTTTTTTTTTTTTACGTCATCCTCATCTGGTCCATCCTCAATGGCCATGGTGCCCCCTTCTTTGACTTGGTACCCTAAATATTTTCCTAAACAGTACCATTGGGGTTTCTGTACAATCCACAGGTTAATCAGACAAAAAAAACTGTCATACCGCAGGAAATAATTTTTTTAAATGTTGACGTGCGAGGGTCAAAATCAATTTGTGCATTAACCAGAGACCAGATTTTTTTTGTCCTAATATATATATATATATATATATATATATATATATATTGTTTTACAAAAATAATAATAAATTTAAAAAAGGATTTTTTAATTTTTATCTCATAACATATTATATACATTGTATAATGGTATATATAAAATATATAAATTTGATATTCAGATTAACCATGATATAAATATGCAAATCATCCTGATCAGCAAATGAGTAATTTGATCCAAAATATAACAATGCTGTACTTTATGCAAATAGGTTGATGCAACTATGCAAATGATGTACAATGCAATTCTGTATGTAAGTGTAGCATGATAAATGAATGAACAGGTTTTTTTGGTCGAAGATATATTTTCGTGCATACAATCCTCCTGTCACATAGGCGTATGTATTATTAAACAGAAATTATACAGTGAAACTTGTGTAAATCAGACCCTCGACAAACTGGAATCCTCTGAAATCCAGCCACGTTTAATGATCCCATATATTCTAAATTCTAAAACTCGACCCTCTAAATACTGGATCCTGTCTAAATGGGACAAATATTAGGTCTCCAGCTTGATCCGGTTCAGACCGATTTCACTGTATTAATAAAATAATTATCTTCATATCTCATTTCTGAATGGCCAGAGTGAATATATTAATAAATCATTATGCACTTGTGGTCTCATTACACAGAACCTTTTTTCTGTGGTGAAACCATTAAAACCAATCAATTATAAATAAATAATACTGGCGTAGGAATTTGGGGGGGGGGGGGGGGACGGGCATGTGCCCTCCCCCCCACTTTTCAGATATTTTGCTTTATATTTGCTTTATAATAGTGTAAAAGTGTGTAAATATAAAAGTATGCACCCCCCCCCCCCCCCCCCCACACACCACACACACACTTTCTGGCACCTACCTACGCCACTGAATAGACTGGTAAGTGGTATATTAAATGCCGTAGTACATGTGTTACCCTGTCTGTGGGATGGTGCATATAAAAGATCCCTTGCTACCAATGGAAAAACGTGGTGGGTTTCTTCTCTAGGACTATATACCTAAAAATTACCAGATGTTTGACAGCCAATAGCCGATGATTAATAAATCAATGTGCTCTAGTTGTGTAATTAAACAAAACAAACTTTAACTTTGTATTATGTGCTATTTTGTCTGTGGGGTGGTGCATATAAAACATCCTTTGCTACCAATGAAAAAAATGTAGCAGGTTTCCTCTCTAAGACTAGATGTCAAAATCACCAAATGTTTGACATCCAGTAGCCAAGTATTAATAAATCAATGTGCTCTAGTGGTGTTTTAAAAACACATTTTTTTAAGGTTTACTATTGTAAAAAAATGCTCAACATTTTATGGGTAGTGGGTGTATTAAAAAATTGTCATCATCCTCCCCATGCACAGCCCCAAGCTATACTTTCAAGCTTGTTAATTTTTCCATCACTAAATATCCCTTTCTCCTTCCAACACAACCTTAACCATAATTCATGAGGCATTCTTCCTGGTTGGAGCACACACACACATAATAATATTGTACGTGTAACGTAAACCGTGCTTCAGATCTCGGAGGTTCTAATGTTCTGCTGAATGCCAACAAGGTTCTAATGTTGTGCTGAATACGAACCCCACTGGAGTGCTATATTCTCCTGATAGATCGAGATAAAGCATGGTTTCGGGAACGCATTCTTGCTGTGTCCCCACTCACAGATCAATTAACACTAATCAGTCTCAATGGGGAGTTGTCGTGTTTTGCTACGGAAACAAAACCGAGTTTGTCTTGCTGGCTGATGTGTGACTGCTGATAAATTCAGCATATTATTACCTTTCTGTATTCACTTTTAACATGATTTCTGGGGTTGTATTCCGTGTGACTGCTGATAAATTCAGCATATTATTACCTTACTGTATTCACTTTTAACATGATTTCTGAGGTTGTATTCAGTGTGACTGCTGATAAATTCAGCATATTATTACCTTACTGTATTCACTTTTAACATGATTTATGTGGTTGTATTCAATGTGACTGCTGATAAATTCAGCATATTATTACCTTTCTGTATTCACTTTTAACATGATTTCTGAGGTTGTATTCAGTGTGACTGCTGATAAATTCAGCATATTATTACCTTACTGTATTCACTTTTAACATGATTTATGTGGTTGTATTCAATGTGACTGCTGATAAATTCAGCATATTATTACCTTACTGTATTCACTTTTAACATGATTTCTGTGGTTGTATTCAGTGTGACTGCTGATAAATTCAGCATATTATTACCTTTCTGTATTCACTTTTAACATGATTTCTGTGGTTGTATTCAATGTGACTGCTGATAAATTCAGCATATTATTACCTTACTGTATTCACTTTTAACATGATTTCTGAGGTTGTATTCAATGTGACTGCTGATAAATTCAGCATATTATTACCTTACTGTATTCACTTTTAACATGATTTCTGAGGTTGTATTCAGTGTGACTGCTGATAAATTCAGCATATTATTACCTTACTGTATTCACTTTTAACATGATTTCTGTGGTTGTATTCAATGCGACTGCTGATAAATTCAGCATATTATTACCTTACTGTATTCACTTTTAACATGATTTCTGTGGTTGTATCAATGTGACTGCTGATAAATTCGGCATATTATTACCTTACTGTATTCACTTTTAACATGATTTCTGTGGTTGTATTCAATGCGACTGCTGATAAATTCAGCATATTATTACCTTACTGTATTCACTTTTAACATGATTTCTGAGGTTGTATTCAATGTGACTGCTGATAAATTCAGCATATTATTACCTTACTGTATTCACTTTTAACATGATTTATGGGGTTGTATTCAATGTGACTGCTGATAAATTCAGCATATTATTACCTTACTGTATTCACTTTTAACATGATTTATGGGGTTGTATTCAATGTGACTGCTGATAAATTGACAGACAACCTTTCTCTGTTAACTTTAACCTGATTTCTGAGGTTGTATTCAATGCTGCTTAAATTCAGCATGATTTTACTGTGATTTCTGAGGTTGTATTCAATGTGACTGCTGATAAATTCAACATATTTATGGGTTGTACCTTTCTGTATTCACTTTTAACATGATTTATGGGGTTGTATTCAATGTGACTGCTGATAAATTCAGCATGTTATTACCTTTCTTGTATTCAATGTGACTGCTGATAATTTGACATACAACCTTTCTCTGTTAACTTCAACATGATTTCTGTGGCTGTATTCAGTGTGACTGCTGATAAATTCAGCATATTATTACCTTTCTGTATTCACTTTTAACATGATTTATGAGGTTGTATTCAATGTGACTGCTGATAAATTCAGCATATTATTACCTTACTGTATTCACTTTTAACATGATTTCTGTGGTTGTATTCAATGTGACTGCTGATAAATTTGAAATACAACCTTTCTGTTAAACTTCAACATGATTTCTGTGGTTGTATTCAATGTGACTGCTGATAAATTCGACATACAACCTTTCTCTGTTAACTTCAACATGATTTCTGTGGTATTCAGTGTGACTGCTGATAAATTCAACATACAACCTTTCTCTGTTAAATTCAACATGATTTCTGTTGTTATATTAATTAATGTTTAAGCACGTTGTTCTAGGATCGAACCACAGAACCATCTCAGTGGAGGCAGTTGTCTGATTGGGGATTTTCCTGTACCAACCAGTGCCCCCCCCCCCCCCCCAACCCAGTTTATCAAAGGCCATGGTATGTGTTGTCCTGTATGTATGAAAGTATATATAAAAGATACCTTGCTGCTAATGAAAAAAATTGTAGACTATGGGTCAAAACTTATCAAATGTTTGACATTCAGTAACATCAACCACTGCATCACAACTGGTATGTTAAAGGCTGTGGTATGTGATGTCCTGTCTGTGGGAATGTACATTTAAAACATAAACTTCTTTTTCTTTTTTTAAATAGCTGATAATTAATAAATTAGTCAATGTGTTCTAGGGGTGTTATTAAACAAACCAAACTTTAACCATTGGCTGAAAGACATATAAAAAGCATGAATGAACACGATTTGTTGTTATTACAGGGTGATCTAGTCGAGTACTACTACTTCTGGAAGAAGACTCCGGCCGCTGTGTCGAACAGACCTCATCGTCGACATCGTCGCGCCGGCCTCAAACGCCAGACTGTCCGCTCGTCCAACCAGCCCATCGGAGACTACTGTGAGTACTCACACTCGTGTGTAACGTGTCTGTTAACTCTTTAACACTTGTTGCATGTGGCTCTATGTAGGTGACATATTTAGTTCTGCTCGAAAGAGTGCTCCTTTTCTTGTTTTAGTTTGTTGAAATCGGAAGACTCTTAAAGGCATACAGTCACGGATTTAAGGACATTATTTCTCTAAAAATGGATAATAACTAAAAATTACATTAATTGTTTGAAACCAAATCTAGCTATTGCATCACCTTAACTGAATCATGATGGAGTGAAATCCATGTCAATTTTAGTTTTTGAATTATGGACCATTGCCATAATTCAATTATGGTGGTTATGAAGATGGTTGAATGAAGTACATTTAGGGACAAATCAAATTATTCAGGTAATACTTTGTTAGACCATTAAATAGGTCAGTGGTCTGTGACAATATGCCTTTAAGACAATATGTCAGAATTGCCAAATATTTGACATCCGGGGGTGGGGTGGGAGGGCGGGAGGGAGGGACGTACTTCAGTGGTAAAGCACTCGCCTGATGCGCGATCGATCTAGGATTGATTCCTGTTTGTTTCCCCATTGGGTTATTTCTCGTTCCAGCTAATGCTCCACAACTGGTGTAACAAAGGCTGTGGTATGTACTATCCTGTCTACGGGATGGTGTATATAAAAGATCCCTTGCTGCTAATCAAATAAGAGTAGCCCATGAAGTGGCGACAGTGGATTTCCTCTCTCATTATCTGTGTGGTCTTTAACCATATATTCGACACCATATAACCGTAAATAAAATGTGTTGAGTGTGTTGTTAAATAAAACATTTCCTTCCTTCCAATAGCCGATGATTGATAAATCAATGTGCTCTAGTGGTGTCGTTAAACAAAATAAAACAAAAAAACAGAAGTGATTTGATTGTTTGGTTATGCAGTGTTGAAAGAGGGCGAACTCCCATAATTATGGTGTAAAAACGGTTGATTCCTGCATCTAGAACACAATTCCATATCTTGTGGCGTGCAGCGTGCGCACACACACACACACACACACACACATACACAGGGGACAATATTTCGAAATCTGAGGTAACCGGAAGTCGGTTCACGTGGTTTTTACCTAGGTAACCAATTGTTCGGTTACGTGAAATATATTTGCGTAACCCATGGGTTATCTGATCGGTTACCTCAAAATTATGTTAAAATTATATTTTAAATACATACTTTTTAGCTGAAACATAAAGTTGAAACAAATACAAAAGAAAACATTTTACAAAAAAAAGAAAAAAGTCTTTAATGCTTGCTAAAGTTAACAATATTATAAAAGAACTGAATATTAGCCCCAGTACTGAAACAAAATACAGGGGCGTAGCCAGAAATATTCTTAGAATTACGCACACCAAAGGCGTGCCCGAGCGGGGGGATTCGGGGGGCCTCCCCCTATGAAAACTTTGAAACTCAGGACGCCTGTAGATGCATTTTTGAAAATGTTTTTTCGAGTCAATTTTAAGAGGTCTATTTTATAGAACAATTACAGACAGCCTCAACCTATTCCCGGATTTTGTTTTTTAATTACGCACATGCGTACTGTGCGTAATGGGCGGTACACCTTTGAAATAGATAAATACTCATTTGTAGGGATTCCTTTTTGCGATTTGCGGTGGCTATGCTACTTTCACTTCATCGATGGTACTTATATACGTGTACTTTGGATTCCTGTTTACGTTAAAACTGTTTTTAACATATGTAAAATTATAGCCAATCCAATAGTATGTCTACATATATTATATTCCTTTAGAGATAAAATAGCAGCAGAAAATTTAGCCGTCCCAAGCGGTCCGAGCACATTTCTTTAAAACTGTTTTAAAACTGTAGACTGGTCGCAAGTTACAACTGTTGCAATATAACGTCGTTTACTGGTTTGCTGTGCATCAAGTATCTAAAAATCAGTCTAAAACATTTGTCGGAATACCAGTAGTATGTCTGCATGAATAAACTTCCTGTAATCGTGAAGTTTGCAAGTTTTAATTTCTGAACGTTTACAGGTCATGACGTAACCGATTTGCTGTTCGCGTAAATTTAATTTTGCGTAACCGACACGCGAACAGAACGGCGGTTTGCGTGAAATATTGTGCCCTGCACGCACACACACACACACACGCAGATATATATATATATATATATATATATAAATAAATATAAATACAGTACATAAATAAATAAATATATAAAAAAACATCGCTGCTTCCACAAACTGGGGGGCACATGCTCCCTTGCCCTCCCCCTCCACTTCCTATGCCAGTGATACTATCCCCTACAAACATTTACAGCTATATACTAATTACATTCTCTTCAAAACACATACCGTTTTCTCTACAACCACACACTGTTTTGCTCTCCAACCTTCAGTGAAACAAAAGTCGAGCCTGCCGTAACTAAACAAGCACTACGGACGAAAGAGCACTGATTGGTGAAGAAAGCTATGTGTTTGTTTTCTGAGAGATGTGTTGCTTCAGGTAGACATTCGTGGATGCCTATATCCTGTGCTGACACACCGAGAGCTTTGTCGGCTTAGGTCCGTTGTAGTGCTTAGCAGCTGTTTGGAATATATTACCAGACTGCGGATGGGTAGAGGAAGCGATACGGCCATTTTGTTTTGATGGTTGGGTTACTGTTTTCTTGAGTTATGGGTCTGCTGTTGAGATGAAGAATAGATTGCTGAGTGGCTGGATCATGTGATAGCTGGTTGTTTCCAGATGAAGTGTTGAAATACTTCCCCCATTATAAAAAAAGGGTTTAAAGCCTGTGTAACTAAGTCTTTGTATTTTAATTTGAGGGTGAGAGGTGGGACATAGCCCAGAGGTAAAGTGTTCGCCTTATGTGTGGTAGGTTTAGGATCAATCCCCTTCAGTGGGCCCATTGAGTTATTTCTCATTTCAGCCAGTGCATCATGAGTGGTATATCAAAGGCGTGTGATATGTGCTATCCTGACTGTGCGATGGTGCATATAAACCGGCCTCGGTGGCATTGTGGTAGGCCATTGGTCTACAGGCTGGTAGGTACTGGGTTTGGATCCCAGTCGAGGCATGGGATTTTTAATCCAGATACCGACTCCAAACCCTGAGTGAGTGCTCCGCAAGGCTCAATGGGTAGGTGCAAACCACGTGCACCGACCAGTGATCCATAACTGGTTCAACAAAGGCCATGGTTTGTGCTATCCTGCCTGTGGGAAGCGCAAATAAAAGATCCCTTGCTGCTAATTGGAAAGAGTAGCCCATGTAGTGGCAACAGCGGGTTTTCTCTCAAAATCTGTGTGGTCCTTAACCATACGTCTGACACCATATAACTGTAAATAAAATGTGTTGAGTGCGTCGTTAAATAAAACATTTCTTTCTTCTTCTTTTTTTTTTGTGCATATAAAAGATCCCTTGCTACTAATGAAAAGATGTAGCAGATTTTCTCTCTAAGACTATATGTCGAAATCACCAAATGTTTGACATTCAGTAGCTGATGATTATTAAATCAGTGTGTTCTAGTGGTGTTGTTAAACAAAACAAAACAAACAAACAAACTTTTAATTTGAAAGTGTGTCTTACATTACTTTTAAATGCTATTGCTGGAAGAAATATATTTTGTTTATGATTTTTTTTTTAAATACATGTGATCTAGTAAATTATAATTTTAAACAAATGTATGTCATTTATTATATTTTATTTTAAATTTGTGCATCTTTTATGATGTATATTGTAATTTTGTCATTATGATAATTAAAAATCCAAAAGTATTTCGAAGCAAGTACAACAGAGGGAGAGAAAAAAAAAGACCCCCCCCCCCCCCCCCCCCGCCCCTCCAATGATAAATAAAATTAAAAGAAAAAACCCAAGCAAAATAATAATTAAAAAAAAAAAACGGAAAATTTGAATGTTTCACCCATTGTCCAACTTTCAACTATCTTTTCATTGACTAATTTTCCAATTTATAAACCACAAATTTTATATTCATTCAAAAGGTTAGGTTCTATTAACTTCTAATTCCCTTAGCCACACATCTTCTGATGGGACTTATTTTGACCTTTCTAGTACTGACCAGTTGTTTGGATAGCAGTATCCGATACTCCACACAACAATCAACTCTTTTACCTCTCAACACATTGAAGCTTTCCCAGAAAACACTGCACAGTGGTGCCCCCTATTATCAAAATCCACACCACTTTATTTTCATCGGCTTTCACCCATTGTACTCCACCAGACTTCTGATAACCCTACAGTTGAATGAAGCTCCTGACCCCATGGTTTGTTATTACTGCCTTTTCATTGGCTGTTGCCACGGGGTCGAGTGAGGTCAGGTCATGGGTGGTCCCAAAAGGTCAGATGAGTCTGCCTGCTGTCAGGCCTACTTCTGCATGGATTGGCGCGTTTGATTGGTGGACAATTGATTGACAGGTGCTGCCTGGGCCCCACTGTTTCATGTTATCAGCCAACAACTGGTCGGCCATCTTTTATGGTTGGGGAATTGATCGGATAAGGCCGTCAATTTCCTAATGCAGTGTAGTGATTATGGCATCAGCAGTTTTATGTGGCCCGTTGAATCATGGACAGAACTAAGGGATCTTTAGTTAAATCTCCCGCATACCGAGAAGTTAAAGAGAAAGAGAAAAAAATAATGAGGTCATCTTTGGCTGTGCAGATGTTGATTTTTCCACTTCATAAAAATACATATTTGTAATTTTGTTTGAATAATGGTGAAAAAAAGAGAGAGAATAAAGTCCAAATTTATCCACAAACACTTAAAACATTAATAAACTAAAACCCCAAATAAATTACTACTACTGCTGCTGCTGCTACTACTACTACTACTACTACTACTACTACTATGACTACTACTACTACTATGACTATTACTACTATTACTACTACTGCTGCTGCTACTACTACTGCTGCTACTACTACTACTATACTACTACTATGACTACTATTACTATGACTATTACTACTACTGCTGCTAATGCTGCTAATGCTGCTACTACTACTACTACTACTGCTGCTACTACTACCACTACCATTACCACCACCACCACCATCATTACCACCACTACCACCACTACCACTACTAATAATACCACTACTACCACTACCACTACCACCACCACCACTACTACTACTACTACTACTACTACTACCACTACAACCACCACCACCACCACCACCACCACCACCACCACCACCACCACTACTACTACTACTACTAGCACCACTACCACTACTACTACTGTTACCACTACCATTATTTCTACTTCTACTATATAGATAAAAAATATAGTTTGAGATGAATTAAATAATTCAGATTTTAAATGTTTCCTCTGTATAAACTTAGTTTAAATAAAAAGTTTACTGGGCGAGTTTTAGAGAGTTGATAGTTCTTTCATCTTGTGCTTGGGTCATAGTATTGAAACTCTTTGGTTGACCACATTTATTAATGCCCCCCCCCCCCCCCCCCCCCCCCATCGGCCAGTGCCCCATAACTGATGTATCAAAGGCTGTGGTATGTGCTGTCCTATGGAAAAGTGCATATAAAAGATCATTTGCTGCTAATAAAAAATGTAGCAGGTTTCTTTCAAAAAGTGTCGATCATGACTATTAATGACCAAATGTTTGACACTCAATAGCCAGTGGTTAGTTAATCAATGTGCTCTAGTGGTGTCATTAATTTAAAAAAACTAAACAAAAAAACCTACAATAAAACCCCAACCAACCACCCCCCCAAAAAAAACCCCCAAACCCATAAAAAAACCCAAACAAAACAAAAAACAAAACAAAACCCTATTTCAACATTATAAAGATCATTTTAGTTTTTTGTTTTAAATGGGTCTCACATCCCTGTTTAATGACAGAAAGAAAGAAATGTTTTATTTAACGACACACTCGAAGCATTTTATTTACGGTTTTATGGCGTCAGACATATGGTTAAGGACCACACAGATATTGAGAGAGGAAACCCATTTCATGGGCTACTCTTTTCGATTAGCAGCAAGGGATCTTTTATATGCACCATCCCACAGACAGGGTAGTACATACCATGGCCTTTGATATACCAGTCGTGGTGCACTGGCTGGAACGAGAAGTAGCCCAATGGGCCCACTGATGGGGATCGATCCCACACTGATTGCTCATCGAGCGAGCACTGTACCACTGGGCTATGTCCCGCCCTTCTGTTTAATGATGTAGCCACAGTTCACTTGACAAAAGCAGACTTCCTTTCATTAGCCTTGTTATTCAGAATGAAATCTCATTTCTCTTTAGTAATTGAGTGTTGTTTCTGTGGTGATGTTCACAGCATACTGATTAGATACATGTCCGCAGTAAATGTTAGATCGGGTCCGCAGTAAATGTTATGTCGGGTCTGCAGTAAATGTGAGGTTGGGTCATGTTGGTTAATAATCAAAACATTTCTGGAAATGACGGCATGGGATAAATATTAACTTTATATTAATGAAACATAAAACAAATGTGATATGTTTAGGGAACAAAAACATTTTTTAAATGTGGTGTGTATGCTGACATCTGAAAATTATGTGAATAATTGGCAGTAGGTCGTACAACCAGACCTGTCAACCTTTAGTCAAGAGAAAGCAGGAGGTGTGTGTTGAAAAAGCAGGAGATTTTGTCAAAAAGCAGGAGATTTTTTAAATTCACACAATTTAACCCAAAATTGCAAGATTTAAAAAAAACATTATTACAATAAGTTATATGAATACTTTATAATGTCATATATACTTCTTAACCTTAGATCTTGGCATTAAAAAAAAAAAAAACTTTTTTTTTTTTTTAAGTTTAAATATTATTATGATTTAAAAAACATATTTAAAAAAATATATATATTTTATCTAAAAATGTTAAGAACATGAACAAGAAATAAAAAATTTAATTAGTACATTTACGGTATTACACCTACAGCCTTACAGGTTGCGTTACATTATCATTTGTGGTTAGTGTACCTAAGTACCAAAGACAAATTTATATAAATCTTATAAATTAATATTCAGTTTTTACTATAATGAGGAACGGTGGCATGGTACTTATTTAAAATCATTATAATGATGCAATAAACATTGTATTTTCATTAATCATAAGTAAAACCTCATTACGGACATCGTGTGAAATATACCGGAATTATACCCATTTCCGTGAGTAACTTTATGTTAATGTCAAACACAACATTTTTTAATTGTACAAAAATAATTTCTTGAAGTGTACCCTTATAACCAACATTTTACCGCACAAACATACAAAATTAACTGACACAAGTATGTTTATACAGCTAATTGGTCTTTTCGTTGTCTTGCTGTGACATGTGATTTTAACATGCATCGTGTGTATCGCTGTCAACTCGGGAGTCTGGCAGTTCAGATTCGTCATAGTTGCATTATGTAATCCAGTGGGAAGACATTTTACAATTCAGAGGTGTTATTAGAATTAAATTGGATAGTTATTTTTTTTTATATATGGCAACATTGAATGTCAGTACACAGTCTGTTGAATTAGCGGCAACACGCTTCGTAGCCATTACGATGACAACAAACTTTATAATAACACGTCATTTTATAAACTCCATGTGCTTTTTTAACAATATAAATAGGCTATCCCACAATTCTCACTTCGGGACAATTTGGCCTGTTACATTCTCGGAAACCGAAAGTAGTCGACATTTTCCGAATGAGAAAAAAAAGTCAGAGTTACTTCCCTTCTGTTATTTTGACAAAAGAGGATCGATTTGTTTTTATGCTTACAAAAATGTCATTTAACAGGAGAAACTGTCTCCCACACAGGTGAAAGGAGATTTGATCAAATACCGGGAGACGCCCGCGGAATCCGGGAGGGTTGACAGGTCTGCGCAAAACCATTTCCGCTTAATTTAGTAGAACTGCATTTATTTACTTGTAGTCTTAATAGGTAATACAAAAAAACCCTGATAAATGGTTTACACAGATGTTTAATTCTTGGAGGGCTTTGCTGGGGATGTTGTATTGCATTCCTTTCTTTTTTAGTACCCTCTGTAGATGAACAGTTATAAAATGTTGAACATCTACCGGTAATGTCTTAATTTAAAATGTGCTGGAATAGCATTAAATATTTATACATTCCTTTTGTTTTTTCCCATTCCATTCCCTTCTTCTATCCATCCCTCACCTTCCATCCCATCCCATCCCATCTCATCTCATCCCATCTCATCTCCTCTCCTCCCTTCCCCTCCCATCCCATCCTTTCAAATCACATCCCTTCCGTTCTTCTCAAAACCCTTCCCCTCCCTACCCTTCCCTCCCTTCCCTTCCTCCCCCCTCCCCTCCCATCCTTTCAAATACCCTCCCTTCCCGACCTCTCCAATCCTGTCCCTTCCCTTCCCCTCCCTTCCTCCTTCCTCTCCATTCCCCTCACTTCCTCTGCCCTCCCCTCTTCTCCCTTCCTCTCCCCTCTCCTCTTCCCTCCCTTCCTCTCCCCTCCCCTCCCTTCCTCTCCCCTCCATCTTCTCCCTTCTCCCCTCTCCTCTCTTCTCCCCTCTCCTCCCCTCCTCTCCCATCCTAGTCTTGCCTTGCTTCACCTATCCCCTCCTATTCTTCCCTTGCCTCACTTCGTCCCTCCTCTTTCAACTCCTTTCAACCCCATTACCGTTTCTTTTGTTTTCTCTCTCCTCCTTTTCCCATTTTTGTGGTAATGTTGCCAAAGCACCCCTCTGTGGCCCACACCATATTGTGCACTTGGTCTGAATGAACAAATGTGCGAGAGAAGACAAATCTGTGATTGACAAAGTCTGTAAACACTTGACATCTGCATGCCTGTTACATGTAGGGGGATTGTTGTTTGTTTTGCCTCCAGTTCCCGCCAGCCGCGGCAACAGTGTGTGTTAGTCCGTGTGTGCGCGTGTCAACAGTCGGAGTTTACCTTAAATATTGGCGGATTTTCACACTAATGTTCCACGGGCAGAAACCCGGATTACGACAATCAGCACCGATACAGGGGGAAATTGTCCTCTGCGATACCGCGCATAGTTTGCGTGTGTGTGACGCGCAAATAAGACAAGTTTATGTAGGAGCTGTCAAGTGCATGGAAACAATGATCGAAATGGTACCGATGGAATGTGTGTATCTGTGTGTGTGATGGGAGGGTGGGTGGGGGGAATAGATTGTGGAATGGGGATGGAGTAAAATAGGTTAATAGATAGGGCGAGGAAGATGAAGGTGGGGGATAGTGATGATGTGGAAGAAATGGGTGAGGTACAGGGTGGGTGGGGATGAAGGAAAGGGTGAAGACAGTAGTAGATAGGGAAGAAGGAATGGGTGGGGAACAGGGTGGATGGTGAGGAAATAATTAATGGAGAACACTGTAGATAGGGGGAACCAGGTGGATTGGGAAGATGGGGTTGTTAGCAGGTTATTTGTATACTTACCTTTCTTTGATTTCAATATGATTTCAGCATTGACGATATACAGTCATCGAGTTCCCAAATTGTTAATTACCCTGACAATCGTGACAGTGAAACTGCTATTGTTTTGTTTAGCCTGATGTGATGCTGATCTTGTGAGTTTGCAATGAGTGTACATGGGTAAAAGTAGAGGGTCCAGGGGCATAAAAAGGGAAGCAAAATGCAATAGCAGGGTGGCCCGCCCCTCTTACATGAGCAGTGAGAACACCAGATTAATGCATTAAATTAAACAAAAAAAGATCGTCAAACCATGTGTATTATAGGTGTGTGATATAACACTGATATCTGTGAGTATAATAAACCACTGATATCTGTATGTATGATATAACACTGATATTTGTGCGTATGATAAACCACTGATATCTGTATGTATAACACTGATATTTGTGAGTATAATAAACCACTGATATCTGTATGTATGATATAACACTGATATTTGTGCGTATGATAAACCACTGATATCTGTATGTATAACACTGATATGTGCGAGTATAATAAACCACTGGTATTTGTATGTATGATATAACACTGATATTTGTGAGTGTGATAAACCACTGATATCTGTATGTATAACACTGATATGTGCGAGTATAATAAACCACTGGTATTTGTATGTATGATATAACACTGATATTTGTGAGTGTGATAAACAACTGATATCTGTATGTATAACACTGATATGTGTGAGTATAATAAACCACTGATATCTGTATATATGATATAACACTGATATCTGTGAGTATAATAAACCACTGATATCTGTATGTATAACACTGATATGTGTGAGTATAATAAACCACTGGTATTTGTATGTATGATATAACACTGATATTTGTGAGTATAATAAACCACTGATATCTGTATGTATGATATAACACTGATATTTGTGCGTATGATAAACCACTGATATCTGTATGTATAACACTGATATGTGTGAGTATAATAAACCACTGGTATTTGTATGTATGATATAACACTGATATTTGTGAGTATAATAAACCACTGATATCTGTATGTATGATATAACACTGATATTTGTGAGTATGATAAACCACTGATATCTGTATGTATAACACTGATATGTGTGAGTATAATAAACCACTGGTATTTGTATGTATGGTATAACACTGATATGTGCGAGTATAATAAACCACTGGTATTTGTATGTATGATATAACACTGATATTTGTGAGTATGATAAACCACTGATATCTGTATGTATAACACTGATATGTGCGAGTATAATAAACCACTGGTATTTGTATGTATGATATAACACTGATATGTGCGAGTATAATAAACCACTGGTATTTGTATGTATGATATAACACTGATATGTGCGAGTATAATAAACCACTGATATCTGTATGTATAACACTGATATGTGTGAGTATAATAAACCACTGGTATTTGTATGTATGATATAACACTGATATGTGTGAGTATAATAAACAACTGGTATTTGTATGTATGATATAACACTGATATGTGCGAGTATAATAAACCACTGGTATTTGTATGTATGATATAACACTGATATTTGTGAGTATGATAAACCACTGATATCTGTATGTATAACACTGATATGTGCGAGTATAATAAACCACTGGTATTTGTATGTATGATATAACACTGATATGTGCGAGTATAATAAACCACTGGTATTTGTATGTATGATATAACACTGATATTTGTGAGTATAATAAACCACTGATATCTGTATGTATGATATAACACTGATATTTGTGCGTATGATAAACCACTGATATCTGTATGTATAACACTGATATGTGTGAGTATAATAAACCACTGGTATTTGTATGTATGATATAACACTGATATTTGTGAGTATAATAAACCACTGATATCTGTATGTATGATATAACACTGATATGTGCGAGTATAATAAACCACTGGTATTTGTATGTATGATATAACACTGATATGTGCGAGTATAATAAACCACTGGTATTTGTATGTATGATATAACACTGATATTTGTGAGTATGATAAACCACTGATATCTGTATGTATAACACTGATATGTGCGAGTATAATAAACCACTGGTATTTGTATGTATGATATAACACTGATATTTGTGAGTGTGATAAACCACTGATATCTGTATGTATAACACTGATATGTGTGAGTATAATAAACCACTGGTATTTGTATGTATGATATAACACTGATATGTGTGAGTATAATAAACCACTGATATCTGTATGTATGATATAACACTGATATGTGTGAGTATAATAAACCACTGGTATTTGTATGTATGATATAACACTGATATGTGTGAGTATAATAAACCACTGGTATTTGTATGTATGATATAACACTGATATGTGCGAGTATAATAAACCACTGGTATTTGTATGTATGATATAACACTGATATTTGTGAGTATGATAAACCACTGATATCTGTATGTATAACACTGATATGTGCGAGTATAATAAACCACTGGTATTTGTATGTATGATATAACACTGATATGTGCGAGTATAATAAACCACTGGTATTTGTATGTATGATATAACACTGATATTTGTGAGTATGATAAACCACTGATATCTGTATGTATAACACTGATATGTGCGAGTATAATAAACCACTGGTATTTGTATGTATGATATAACACTGATATTTGTGAGTGTGATAAACAACTGATATCTGTATGTATAACACTGATATGTGTGAGTATAATAAACCACTGGTATTTGTATGTATGATATAACCACTGATATGTGTGAGTATAATAAACCACTGATATCTGTATGTATGATATAACACTGATATGTGTGAGTATAATAAACCACTGATATCTGTATGTATGATATATCACTGATATTTGTGAGTGTGATAAACCACTGATATCTGTATGTATGATATATCACTGATATTTGTGAGTGTGATAAACCACTGACATCTGTATGTATGTTTCAGTGGACCAGAGTTCGGCCAGTGAGGTGTCGGATGAGACGGAGGACAGCGACGGTGGGAGCAGGGACTCGAGCTACGCGTGTCGACACTGCTTCTCCACAAGTGAGTTTATCCACTTTTATCCCATTCCGACCACACTGCTTCTCCACAAGTGAGTTTATCCACTTTTATCCCATTCCAACCACACTGCTTCTCAACAAGTGAGTTTATAAACTTTTATCCCATTCCGACCGCATCTAATGATGTAGGCACTGCTTCTCCACAACTGAGTTTATACACTTTTATCCCATTCCAACCACACTGCTTCTCAACAGACTAGTGTAAACTTTATTCCATTCCAACCACAGCTAATGATATAGACACTACTTCTCTACAAGTGAGTTTATTCACTTTTGCCTCATTCCGACCACATCTAATCATATAGACACTGCTTCTCAACAAGTGAGTTTATCCATTTTTATCCCATTCCAACCACATCAAATCTTATAGACACTGCTTCTCAACAAGTGAGTTTTATACACTTTTATCCCATTCTGACCACATCTAATGATGTAGACACTGCTTTCCAACAATAGAGTATATCCATTTTCATCCCATTCCAACCATAATTTATTATCCTTAGTTTATATAGTAGCTGCATGTAATGAAGACTTGTCAGAATTAATAAATATATCACATCTGGTACCTAATGATTTAGTTAGTCAATGTGTTCCAGTGGTGATGTTGAACAAAACGAACTTTTAACATTTGCTGAGGTAACAGAATATAAGCCACAAAAATGAATGATAATGATATGGAAATGGCCAATGTATTATCATAAGCTCTGTGAATGCACATGCAATTCGATTATCTTGCTAACACTTCTGAACAAATTACCGTAAATGTCGAAATACTGATGACCAGGGATGACTAGCCGTATCTGCCAAGAATTCTGTTGCGACGAGCGATCGTGGCAATTTAACAACAAGACCGGTTGACCATGAGCAATAGACATCTAATAACATTTCCTCCACGTTGTCATTGCCAACGAGAAGCTCCCAGTCTAATTACGGACAGAGCCCGACAGATGGCAGCACTTGATATAGCATTAAATAGTCTTGATCGCTGGAGAATGAATATGTAGTGTTGATCGCTGGAGAATGATTATGACTTTTCAGAGTATTGCTGAGCAATTGTTTTATATTTAACTGACATTTTTCATTTCAACTTATTTTCATGCTTATATCCAATTAAGGTTCAAACACGCTGTCTTGGGCATACACCTCAGCTATCTTGGCTGTCTGTTCAGAACAGTGGATTAGTTGTTAGTGAGAGAGAAGAGGGTGTCGTGGTCTTACACCTACCCACTGAGTCATTAAAACTCACTCTGGGTGGGAGCTGCAAACCCTGTACCTATCGGCCTTATGTCCGATGGCTTAACCATGACACCACTGATATAACATGATCAGTAAGTGGTAGGGGGAGGTAACTCAGTTGTAGGGTTCTGTGGTCGGCATACGGCTGATAGGTACTGGGGTCATGTCTGACCTGAGGCAATCCGGGATTTGTTTCTTCCATTACTGGTTACATGTACAAACCAGAGTAAGGCGATTACTGTGGCTTCACTGTTCATCTCATTACCATCATCATCTCTGTGTGATTGTGATGTCTTTTAAAAAACCCCACACAGAATAACGTTAAAAACTCTGCAAAACAACTAAACAATACACACACCCCATCTCCACCCCTCTACCCCACCACTTATTGCATACGGTATATTATATATATATATATATATAAACCCACATTTTTGTTTTTTTAATATTTAAGTCATCCAAATGGGACATTGATCACATTTGGCGACCTGGCCACAGGCCATTTCGAACCCTGTTATTATATATGTAAACTCCCCCTCTCACCCCACCCAACACAACCTAATTTTAGTTTTGTTTCTTACACAGCGTCAAAATATTGGCACCATCCCACTCCATTATGAATGTCACTGTCGACTTCCCACCCCCAACCCCTAACACAACCTATCTGATTTTAGTTTGTTTCTTCAACATCGTCAAAAGACTGGCACCATCCCACCCCATTTTGAATATACCCAAGGTCTCACTACACAGATCACTTCCGGGTGAGAGTTGATTGATGACGGTCCACTATAGTTCCTAATTGTGACACATGTTATGGTTCACATATTCACTTCTAGGAAATGGTGAAGAATTAAAACAATATGAGAAATACTGCAAGCATGAAATTGAAAACAATGTTACACACTGTTATTGTTAAACTGCTAAATCTCACTGGTGGTAAAATATTGTGTTACATTTGTGTTTAATTATCTGCAGGAGGTATGACCTTTTAAATGAACTTTGAGCAAACTTGCAATTTCATGTTATTTATAAGGTGACGAAGTTGGGGGTGGGCTTATTTACGAATTAGGGCCTAATTTCTTAAATGCTATCAAAACGGAGGGGGGCTTATTCAAAGACATGGGCTTATTTCCGGTCAAATACGGTAATGTTACTATCAACTTATTATATCTAAACTACCCTCCCCTTAAAAAAGCCACTTATTTTATTTTCATTTGTTCGACAGGATCAAAAGACTGGCACCATCCCACCCCATTTTGAATATAATATGTAACTATCAACTTAAGCTATTAAAACTGCCTTTCCCTTAAAACCCCCGTTGTTTTCTGTTTGATTTGTTCGACAGTGTCAAAAGACAGGCACCATCCCACCCCATTTTGAATACAATATGTTACTATTAACTTATTGTATATTAACTGCCCTCCCCTAAAAAACCCACTGATTTTATTTTCATTTGTTCAACAGCATCAAAAGACTGGCACCATCCCACCCCATTTTGAATATATGTTACTATCAACTTATTGTATCTAAACTAAACTAAAAAAAACCCTGCTGATTTCTGTTTGATTTGTTCAACAGCGTCAAAAGACTGGCACCATGCGGGTAAGGACAAGACCCTGCTGTGTACGGAGTGTCGCGTCCACTTCAAGAAGTACGGGGAGGACCGGCCCATAGAGAACCCCCGCGAGCCACCCGCCTTCCTCTTCAAACCCGTCAAAGAGGACGACGACGAACTGATCAACGGGAAGCCCATTATGCGAACTCGCAGAAACAACATTACTGTACGGAATATAGTATTAGTTTTATATTATTATTATTAACATTATGCGAACTTGCAGAAACAACATTACTGTACGGAATATAGTATTAGTTTTATATTATTATTATTAACATTATGCGAACTCGCAGAAACAACATTACTCTATGGAATATAGTATTAGTTTCATATTATTATTATTAACGTTATGTGAACTCGCAGAAACAACATTACTGTATGGAATATAGTATTAGTTTTATATTATTATTAACATTATGCAATCTCGCAGAAATAACATTACTGTACGGAATATAGTATTAGTTTTATATTTATATTTTAATTAGTTGTTCCTACGTGTATTTATATATTAATTGTTTCTATTATGCGAACTCGCAAAAACAACATTACTGTATGGATTGTAGTATCACTTTTATATTTATAGTTTAATTGTTCCCATTTATATATTAATTGTTGTGCCCATTATATGCACTCTGAGAAGCAACATTACTGTACGGAATATAGCATCACTTTTTTTTATAATTAATGGTTGTTAACATTATGCGAAGTCTGAGAAACAACATTACTGTACAGAATACAGTATCAGGTTTCTATTGTTGTATTAATTGCTTATGGCCATTCTAACATGTTTCTGTTAAAAAGATTGAGTCTGATATTTTTGTGTGTTTATCACTGCAGACAGGAAGTAACAACGTAAATAATATTGTTTTTGTCTTTATTATTGCAGACAGGAAGTAATAACGTAAATAATGTTGTTTTTGTGCTTATCACTGCAGACAGGAAGTAATAACATAACTAATATTGTTTTTGTCTTTATTATTGCAGACAGGAAGTAATAACGTAAATAATGTTGTTTTTGTGTTTATCACTGCAGGCAGGAAATAATAACGGTAAGAAGAAGGATCGCCACAGCACGAGCAGCCCTGACAACATTGACAGCCCGCTGAACGGGTCTCAGAAGACGCCACGCATCAAGTCGCCCAGCGCTGTGAGCACGTGCAGCAACAGTAGCAGTGACCTACGAGATAAGGTCGGTAACACGGGGAGAAGAAATGTTATTTATTAAATACCTATTCAATTTTATTATAGTGATAAAGACATTTTTAAACCATTTAATACATTTATCTCGTATTACACATATGGAACTTATAAATGGGGAATTCCCTTTTTTATTTTTACTGACGTTAATGCCTTTTTATTTCATTTACAAATTACGTCATGAGATAAGGTCAGTAACGGGATTAGGACCTTCACGAGTCCAAAATATTGGACTCGAGGGTCAAACTCAGCCTGGACCCGAGTACCCAACACTTACACTAGATGATAATGAGACTAAGGAATAAAGTAAAATCGCATTATGCATCTGAATTCCAGTGCTGAACATGGATGCCAAATAATGCCATTGTATTGCATTCCACACATTCGACTTTTGTTTTCCCCACATCTCATTGCCCTATGATGTAACTGGTGGCAAACATATTTTAAAATGACGTTAATTTGTTTTAATTAAATGAGAGAGAGAGAAATGTTTTATTTAACGACACACTCGACACATTTTATTTACGGTTATATGGCGTCAGACATATGGTTAAGGACCACACAGATTTTTGAGAGGAAACCCTCTGTCGCCACTTCATGGGCTACTCTTTCCGATTAGCAGTAAGGGATCTTTTATTTGCGCTTCCCACAGGCAGGATAGCACAAACCATGGCCTTTGTTTAACCAGTTATGGACCACTGGTCGGTGCAAGTGGTCTACACCTACCCATTGAGCCTTGCGGAGCACTCACCCGGGGTTTGGAGTCGGTATCTGGATTAAAAATCCCATGCCTCGACTGGGATCCGAACCCAGTACCTACCAGCCTGTAGACCGATGGCCTAACCACGATGCCACTAAGGCCAGTAAATTAAATGAGAGTGCTCTTCCCTGCATAGGTACTAGAGTCCTATGAACGGACTTGAATCTTGAAAGACTCGGTCTGTGCCCGAGTACTCATGGAGACTCTACAGGGGATGAAGAAATTTTATATTTAAACAACACTGTCAATAATGTCTCCCTCAAGCGTCTGCTAGGTAAAATACAGGATAATAAGTAATAATTAATAAATAATGTATGTAGTCCGTGGAGGCTCCAAGGTGGGTGTTAACCTCTTTAGTCTACCCTCACCCATCACCAACCCATGGCCCTTCCTTGCTGGTTGCACACAGCACAATATAACATTCTCATGTGTGCTTGGTATTCTCTCTTTGTAGGTTTTGCTGCAGGTATGACACCTGCTACTTATTAAACTTAAATTCCCCCCTTCTCAAAATGCTAGATCCGCCCCTGGTAGTAAGGGCAGCAGTTGAGGAGGGCTTTCATGGAGTTGTAATCAGTTAGAACTATGGATACCAGAAAATACCAGACAAAGGGAGATAATCGTTTTTCTTTTTCAGTTGAGTCTTACTTTTGCTGTGAAAGATGGAATTACTAAACTAAATAGTTAAAACACAGGCCATCTTAATGGGATGCATAATATGTGTGGAATGTGAACAATGCCTTTATTTAAGTTGCTGGTTAATAACTCTTGACTTGAACTTGGTTATCGCTTTGACACTGGATATCAACAATGGCCTGAATAATTAATTGTGAATACAGATCGTCACTTTTGTGTCTCTACTAAAAAACAAAGTCTTTGTATGGTTCTGAAGCAAAGATCACAGGTGCATTAGGTCGTGAAGTAATAGTCTTTATTGGACAATTTTTAGTATGCGTTTGTGTTATCTTCATTAAAGTGTTCTGGTACTATCCTGTCTGTGGGATGGGGCATATAAAAGATCCTTTGCTACTAATGGAAAAATGTAGCAGGTTTCCTCTAAGACTTTGTGTCAAAAATGACCAAATATTTTGCATCCAGTAGCCGATGATTAACAAATCAGTGCTCTAGTGGTGTTGTTAAAAAAAAACCAAACAAACGTAGCCTTCTTTTTTTTTAATAAAAAATGTTCAGCATATATCTCTCTAAATGTATTTTTAAAAACTACCACTTTAAATACTTAATTATCATATTGTATATTTACAAAATAATTTGTTGTTCTTCACCATCCAATATAATTTTAATTTAACTAATCTGTTATTAATTTAAGATAGTTAAAATTATTAATTCACCTGGGTCGAATTTACAAAGTCTGTTTATGTCTTACACGTGTGTAACTACATACATGTACTATGCTTAAAAACACCTGTTTATGTCTTACACGTGTGTAACTACATACATGTACTATGCTTAAAAACACCTGTTTATGTCTTACATGTGTGTAACTACATACATGTACTATGCTTAAAAACAACTGTTTTTAAGGAAAACAGGCTTCGTAAATTCAGTCCTCGGTGTTCTATATAATTCAAATTATTAACAAAATGTTTAAATAACTAAAATTATATTTTAAATATTTGCAATGTTTGACCACAGAGAACGGAAAGTCCCGTGCGGGGATCGAAGCGCCACTTGAACCCAGACCAAGACAACACATCATTAAAGAAGAAGAAAGTTCTGTCAGACTCCGACTCGGCTGTGGAATCGGACAGTAGTGGGTCCGGAAACGACGAGAATGGGAATGAAGGTGACCTGGAAAATAATCAGGTTTGTCTGCAAGAATGTTAATAATATGTTTTTTAAATTATGCTGTGGTAATTATCTGAATAGTCTAGTTAACTAGTGATTCTTTAAAGGAACATACCCTAGTTTTTAAACACTAAGGCATATTTTTGACTATTATAACTGTTTTTGGTAACTTATATCATACTTTACTTAGATTTTATTGTTTAGATTATCAATTTCCGTACATTCGAAGTGGGGTGGGTTTTTTTGGTCATCCTGGTGTTTTTAATATCACAAAATGCATTTCTCATATTTTTAAAAACGCACGTGCGTCTGAGAAGTAACAGTTATGGAGTCTAGTTTAAGTCTATTTTTAGAGGGTATTTCACCATTTCAAAGTCACAGACTTTATCCAAATGTGTTACCTGTTTGTAAATTAGTGTTAATTTTCACGGGTTGAAACTAGGGTCCATTCCTTTAAGCCTCTGGACATTGTGAGAATGATTGTTTTATTCATGCATCTCTCATGATGTCGCAAAAAGAGAATTGGTTAGAGGTCCGTTCTTAAGTGACATCCAGTTGTTGATTGGTTGTTGGTCCTGCAGATTTTCTTGCATGCATGTTTTTGCATTTGTTTATTCATTCATTACATGTTTATAAATTGATTGAATGATTTCTTCATTCATTCATTCATTCATTCATCCATCAATTCATCCATCCATCCATATATCCATCCATATATCCATCCATCCATCCATCCATCCATCCATCCATCCATCCATCCATCCATCCATCCATCCATCCATCCATCCATCCATCCATCCATCCACCCATCCACCCACCCACCCACCCATCAATATATCCATCTATCCATCTATCCATCCACCATCCATCCATCCATCCATCCACTATCCATCCATCCATCCATCCTGTCAATCTATCCATCAATAAATGAATACATTATTCATCCAACTACAGAGGGACAGTATTAATATAGTTATTTCCCTTTTTTCTCTCTTTTTAGGATGATCTGAGTTCCAGTTCGCCCCCGACCACGCCGAGCCCGACAGACTTCAAACTAGACGAGGACATTGTGAAGCCCGAGGCTCAACACGCGAAACCACCACACTCACCGTTATTCCAACCCCAGCTGACTGACACTCACCTCCACCCACTCGCCCAGACCGCCAATCAGATCTGCTCTCCGTCGCCATTAGCCAATCAGATGAATTCAGAATCGATATCAACCAATCAGATGAGTTCTGGAACTCTTCCAGCCAATCCTGGTCACTTGCAGCAAGAACAGTCGTCAGGAAGTCCGGTCCCGCCTCCGTTGCCGGAAGCAACCAATCAGATGGAGTCTTCCAAGCAGTATGAGCAGCCGAGCTCCAATCATGTTCATTCTATTAAACTGAAAGACACACCCATTAATTCCTACCATTCGCCAGTTCCATCTGTCAATCGGACGTTCCCATTGGACCAGTTAAGTAGTCGTTCTCATCATCCAACCAATCAGGAACAACAGCAACAACAACAGCAGCAGCAGCAGCAGCAGCAGCAACAACAACAACAACAAACAACAACAACAACAGTCATCTGTGCATTTATCCAATCCAATGTCGTTATATTCAAGTGACCAATCAAACAGTCAATCTCTTATGGGAAGCCGGATCGAACGGTCTTTGACCCCGCCTCCACCAACTCTAGTACCCAGTCAGAGTGACAAGTCCCAAAAGACACTGCCTCCCTCATCGCTTCCACTAAGCACGCCCCTTTCCATCTTTTCTCCTTTGTACCCCTCCCCCGCAATTCCCGGAGCACCGCATATATCTCACACTTCGGCGTCGAGCCCTCAGCCAGTTCCGAATCTAGTGCCGATAAAGAGTGAGCCATTGTCGCCCCTCCTACCTCGCACGTGGGAAGAAACGATACGCCGCGAGGTGGAAAAATCGGCCGTGTGCAACACGAGTGCGGACATTAAACCTGTGATTTCGCTGCCTTCTGAAACGAGGGGGGGAGATAAGCGCAATGACATCCAGCCGCTGTTTCCTCACGCGACAGAAGCCGGCCCTCCTAGTCTGATCCCGTCGTCGTCGGTTCCCAGTCAGGGTCCCCAGGGGCCCATGAGGACTTCGACCCCGAACCTGAACCCGTCGGCACTCCCGATTCTTCCTTCCCAGCCCGCGATCAAAGGCCCCCCGCCACCCAGCATCCCTCTCCTAGCGATGCCACCAGAGGGTGCTCTCGGCGGGTTCCGACCAGAGCTGATGATGGCCAAGGTGGAGAAGGAGGAAGTCAGTGTGGCCGGTTCTGACTCTGAAAGGGAGGGAACTCCGAGTCCCGGTCCTGACCCAACCCCGTGCAACAGAGAAGTGCATAAAAGCAAATCAGCAATGTAAGTTGATAACAAGATTTGATTATTTCAGTTCTGTTTTAGTTTGCAGTCTTCTACATTGCGACAGGTTTTTTTTTTCATTTAGTGACTAAAACATTTCATAGTATTGTGAATTTTTAAAAACAATTGGAGAGTTTTATTTTAATTTGGCGAATAAATTCCATGTAATAATTAACACTTTGTTAGAAAAGAACAGGTTTTTTGAAATTTTTGAAAAATGTTCTACTCAAACAATGCTGGTCCTGCTATATAATATATAGTTGGTACTATCTGCAGGGATGTAAGAGCTACGCGGAAACATGTAAATGCGCTTTTCCATTTCGTCTGAAAACCCCCCAAATCATGATGTTCAATACTGATGACGACACAAGGTTCATTTGCATGTTTTCATGGTTTCAAGTTTATGAAGTGTGCCTTATATTAGAAGTTATAACCAGTTTAGATTTGTTAGCACTGAATGCAATTGTTGCCAGTTCCAGGGGTTGCAAACAACAATTTTTCTTCAAGGGCCCTTGAGCGGCCCCTGGACCCCGGCCATAGTAAGCTTTTTGGCTCCAGCCCCTCTCAGATCCCTGTATCTGGCTCCTAGAAGGAAACGTTAATGTAGAGGGCTCAGGGCTAACTCTGGGGGAGCAAAACAATTCGCCAAATTGTCTATTAAACTTCAGAAATTGCAAAAATTATCAGTTATTTTCAAAAAAATGTCAATTATTGCATGAAATTATTTCACAAACTAAAATAAAATTTGCCAGCTGCTTCCAAGTTCACAATTGGCGGATTTGGCGAGTGACAGGGCTAGTCCTGTGGCTGGTTAATGATGTTCCTGTGATCGATTATAATAGAAAATTGATTTTTTTTGTGCTCTAGCAATGTAATGATCAGTTATAAAATAAAATAAAAGTCCATAATTGATTTGTCGCGGAAAATGGTTGCTATACATTGTAAGCTAGATGATGAAATTTGTATAAATGTGCTGGGGTTTGTGTTTATATTGAATAGGTTTTAAAGGTAAAATGAGAGGCTTTTACAGCGTATCCCCATGCACATAACATTATGCATGCATGGTCGTAACAATTAAAATTGTTCTGATTGTGTATCTAAAAGTTGATTGGTTGTCGGAAACTGACCGTAACTGATGATCATTGATGAAAGTTCATCCGATTTCATTATTCATGCAAAAAAGTTATTATAAAGCAAATATCCATTATTGCATTAATTTTTTTTCGCCAAATTAAAATAAAATTTGCCAATTGTTCCTAAAATTTGCAATTGGCGAATTTGGCGAATGGCTGAGCTAGCCCTGAAACATTCCTTCCTTTTTCCAACAGCCAATGATTAAACAATTTATTGGGGTGTCAATAAACTAACATTCCTTTCCTTTTCCAACAGCCAATGATTAAACAATGTATTGGGGTGTCAATAAACTAACATTCCTTTCCTTTTCCAACAGCCAATGATTAAACAATGTATTGGGGTGTCAATAAACTAACATTTCTTTCCTTTTTCAACAGCAATGTATTGGGGTGTCAATAAACTAACATTCCTTTCCTTTCCTAATAGACATCACTTAAACAATGTTCCGAGGTGTACTTATACAAACATTCCTTTCATTTCCTAATAGACATCACTTAAACAATGTTCCGAGGTGACCTCACACAAACATTCCTTTCCTTTCCTAATAGACATCACTTAAACAATGTTCCGAGGTGTACTTATACAAACATTCCTTTCATTTCCTAATAGACATCACTTAAACAATGTTCTGAGGTGTACTTATACAAACATTCCTTTCCTTTCCTAATAGACATCACTTAAACAATGTTCCGAGGTGTCCTCACACAAACATTCCTTTCCTTTCCTAATAGACATCACTTAAACAATGTTCCGAGGTGTACTTATACAAACATTCCTTTCATTTCCTAATAGACATCACTTAAACAATGTTCCGAAGTGTCCTCACACAAACATTCCTTTCCTTTCCTAATAGACATCACTTAAACAATGTTCCGAGGTGTACTTATACAAACATTCCTTTCATTTCCTAATAGACATCACTTAGACAATGTTCCGAGGTGTCCTCACACAAACATTCCTTTCCTTTCCTAATAGACATCACTTTAAACAATGTTCCGAGGTGTACTTATACAAACATTCCTTTCATTTCCTAATAGACATCACTTAAACAATGTTCCGAGGTGTACTTATACAAACATTCCTTTCATTTCTTTTTACACTTGTTTTAATTTAACCTTGAAATTTTTATAATGGTGTTGATAATTGATTTATTCATTTATTTACCATTGCTTTACACCCAAATAGCCGATGTGTTTTTTATGCTGGAATGTCGTTAAAGCATTCGTTCGTTCATTCGTTCGTTCGTTCGTTCGTTCGTTCGTTTGTTCGCTCATTCACATATTAGTTTAGACAATACATTCCAATTTTTATCTGTCGCAGATTCCTACAGATATTGAACAGGGGAAGTAACTCATGCTCACGCTGTGATTTGATTTTCCGACCTCTCCCCGACTCCAAGTTGTGTAAGAAGAGAGAGGACAGAGAGAAGAAAACATCACATCCCCCGCCAAAGGAGGAACCAAAATCTGTGGTGTGTAGCGGCCATCTTTGTTTTATTATAACGTTTTGAGGGGTGGAGGTGGGTGGTTGAGGGTTGATGGTGTTTCTTAATCATGCAATCTCACCATATTATATTATCATCTTTGTTTTATTATACCTTTTTGAGGGGCGGAGGTGTAGGGTTGAGGGTTGGTGGTGTTTCTTAATCATGCAATCCACCATATTATATTATCATCTTTGTTTTATTATACCTTTTTGAGGGGCGGAGGTGTAGGGTTGAGGGTTGGTGGTGTTTCTTAATCATGCAATCTCACCATATTATATTATCATCTTTGTTTTATTATACCTTTTTGAGGGGCGGAGGTGTAGGGTTGAGGGTTGGTGGTGTTTCTTAATCATGCAATCTCACCATATTATATTATCATCTTTGTTTTATTATACCTTTTTGAGGGGCGGAGGTGTAGGGTTCAGGGTTGGTGGTGTTTCTTAATCATGCAATCTCACCATATTATATTATCATCTTTGTTTTATTATACCTTTTTGAGGGGCGGAGGTGTAGGGTTGAGGGTTGGTGGTGTTTCTTAATCATGCAATCTCACCATATTATATTATCATCTTTGTTTTATTATACCTTTTTGAGGGGCGGAGGTGTAGGGTTGAGGGTTGGTGGTGTTTCTTAATCATGCAATCTCACCATATTATATTATCATCTTTGTTTTATTATACCTTTTTGAGGGGCGGAGGTGTAGGGTTGAGGGTTGGTGGTGTTTCTTAATCATGCAATCTCACCATATTATATTATCATCTTTGTTTTATTATACCGTTTTGGGGGGGGGGGGGGTGATTGAGGGTTGGTGGTGTTTGTTAATCGTGCAATCTTACCATATTATATTATCATCTTTGTTTTATTATACCTTTTTGAGGTGGGGGGGGGATTGAGGGTTGGTGGTGTTTGTTAATCGTGCAATCTTACCATATTATATTATCATCTTTGTTTTATTATACCTTTTTGAGGTGGGGGGGGGGGGATTGAGGGTTGGTGGTGTTTGTTAATCGTGCAATCTTACCATATTATATTATCATCTTTGTTTTATTATACCTTTTTGAGGGGGGGGGGGGGATTGAGGGTTGGTGGTGTTTGTTAATCGTGCAATCTTACCATATTATATTATCATCTTTGTTTTATTATACCGTTTTGGGGGGGGGGGGATTGAGGGTTGGTGGTGTTTGTTAATCGTGCAATCTTACCATATTATATTATCATCTTTGTTTTATTATACCTTTTTGAGGGGGGGGGGGATTGAGGGTTGGTGGTGTTTGTTAATCGTGCAATCTTACCATATTATATTATCATCTTTGTTTTATTATACCTTTTTGAGGGGGGGGATTGAGGGTTGGTGGTGTTTGTTAATCGTGCAATCTTACCATATTATATTATCATCTTTGTTTTATTATACCTTTTTGAGGGGGGGGGGTTGAGGGTTGGTGGTGTTTGTTAATCGTGTAATCTTACCATATTATATTATCATCTTTGTTTTATTATACCTTTTTGAGAGGGGGGATTGAGGGTTGGTGGTGTTTGTTAATCGTGTAATCTTACCATATTATATTATCATCTTTGTTTTATTCTGCTGTTTTCGCCTCGCCTTTACAAAGTAAAAAGGCGAGATATAGGTATGGCAGGGCTTCTAGATTATAGTAGCCCCACTCCCATGGCTAGTGATATTCAATGTTGGGCTAGTAAATAACTACTATTGCCATGCCCGACAGCTAGTGAATTTTTGGGGTCAAATGTTGCAGTTAAATCTATTTTGTAAGTATGCATTCTCACCATAGTATGTTATATTATCGTTTGCTAATGCAAAAGGCAAACACAGCTACAGTTTTAATAAATTCACAATCTTTCTTCACCATATTATAACATCGTATACTAATCCATAATACAAGCACAATTACACTTTTGATATACTCACAATCTTGCTGTACCAAATTATATGATTTATAACTGGGTTTTTTTTTATATATCAGATAGGCCTACCTAAATTACATTGTCTAGTTATAAGATATTATTAAGTACAATTTCTGTTAATTTTTGTTTGTTTTTTCACAGAAGCGTATCGAGACACCGACCCCGCCGCGCGCCCACTCATCAGAGGCCCGCGTGACGCCGATCAGCTCGAGTCAGCCCCACACCCCGTTCTCCGACCGCCACACACCGCGCAGCATGTACACCGACACTCCAGCACTCAGACAACTCAGTGAATATGCAAGACCTCATGCAATGAGTGAGATTGTTATTCTGTTATTCCCCTGTACACTGACACCCCCGCTCTCGGACAGCTCAGTGAATATGCAAGACCTCATGCAATGAGTGAGACTGTTATTCTGTTAGTCCCCTGTACACCGACACCCCTGCTCACGGACAGCTCAGTGAATATGCAAGACCTCATGCAATGAGTGAGATTGTTATTCTGTTAGTCCCCTGTAGACCGACACCCCCGCTCACGGACAGCTCAGTGAATATGCAAGACCTCATGCAATGAGTGAGACTGTTATTCTGTTAGTCCCCCCATTGGCTATTTCTCATTCCAGCCAGTGCTCCACAACTGGTATATCAAAGGCCGTGGTATGTACTACCCTGTCTGTGGGATGGTGCATATAAAAGATCCCTTGCTGCTAATCGAAAAAGAGTACCCCATAAAGTGGCAACAGTGGATTTCCTCTCTAAATATCTGTGTGGTCCTTAACCATATGTCTGATGCCATATAAATTTAAATAAAATGTGCTGAGTGCGTCATTAAATAAAACATTTCCTTCTTCCTTCAGACAGCTGTGAATATGCAAGGCCTCATGCATCGAGTAAGATTGTTATTTCACTAGTCCCCTGTCAGTTCAACCGGAGGGGACTATAGGTTTCATCTCTGTCGGTCTGTCTGTCCATCTGTCCCACAAATAGGTTTTTTTGTAAGTTTAAAAAAGGAAATGTAATGCAAGACCACATGTAATGAGTAATGTTGTTTTCTCATTTTACAGTTTAGTCAAATTTGTAGGTGTTAAAAAGGGAAATGTAATGCAAGACTCCATGCAAATGTGTAATGGTTTTTTTTAGTAAGTTTAACAAAAAACGTATTTGGATATAAAAACAGAAATGAATATGAAATAAAATGAGAAACATCTGTCACAATATAACACAGGCTTCTCTCTCATCTCCGTCTGCAGGTCAGGACATTCCACGCTCCATGCCGTACAACATGCCGTCGATGCCGCCACACGTCGACCCCATGCTCTTGGGATACCGACTCGGCATGTATGCTCCCGGATCCAGGGAAAGGTAACTATTTTTTTCTTCTGTTGTCAGTATGATGGTCCTTAATTTGAAGATGAACCTAGAGATCTAGACTCGAGGTTTATACACTAGATCTGGCCCCGTGCTTGTTTAGTCTAGACTCAAAGAGTGACAACACCATACATATTGTATTCATGTGATGTCACTAGAGATTGAGTCTAGACTAGAGAGTGACAGCACCATACAAGTTGTATTCATGTGACGTCACTAGAGATTGAGTCTAGACTAGAGAGTGACAACACCATACAAGTTGTATTCATGTGATGTCACTAGAGATTGAGTCTAGACTAGAGAGTGACAACACCATACATATTGTATTCATGTGATGTCACTAGAGATTGAGTGTAGA
>NC_054713.1:39904917-39967417 GCF_016097555.1 Gigantopelta aegis | reverse complement strand
TAACACATTGTTGACTCGTAATATCTGAGGTTTATTTTGGTAGCATTGATGTTGTAAATTTGTAGCAAGTGCCTTTATTACTTAAAATGTAAAATTGTCAACATTCAGTGTCTTTAATAATACAATTACAAATACAGATGAAGCAATTCAATTGATAAAAAAAAGATCACCATAATCTCATTTTTAAAGTACTTAAATATATAAATATTGAGAGAGAGAGAGAGAGAGAGAGAGAGAGAGAGAGAGAGAGAGAGAGAGAGAGAGAGAGAGAGAGAGAGAGAGAGAGAGAGAGAGAGAGAGAGAGAGAGAGAGAGAGACACACACACACACACACAGAGAGACAGAGACAGACAGAGAGACAGAGACGGGTGGGTGATTTTTGGTGGTGGTGGTATAAATAAGCTAGGGAGAGAAAGGGGTGAAAAAGAACATATTTTCTAACAAAACACCATTTTACAGTATCCTGAATATATCATTTGTAATCCAGGGGAGAGCACTCTGGTTCATTAACACCTACTTCCGGACCTAAAACATGCTTCTCTCCCTTTTCCAGGTTTGGAGCGACTGATGCCGCCTGGTGCGAATCCTCTGGACCCGCAGTGGCTGGAGTTACAGCGGCGATTCGGCGGTGGTGGCATACCCTCCGGCATCGTTCCCATCCAGGGAAGTGGTCACCCAGGCAACCCTCATATTCCGGGAGTCTACCCTCCTTCTAGTCTGGCCAGTGACCTGATGGCAAGAGAGAGAGAAAAGCAAGATAGACTTGGTGAGTGCAGTTTTTTTATACATAGTAGACTAGTCAGTGGTCGAAATACTGCTGTACCGAGCAGTTCTTGCTGGGAGATATGTTTGGCTGTAGTCTCAGCAGACGTGGGCCCCGTTCCACGAAGCGATCTTAGCACTAAGATCACCTTAGTGCATAAGGTAGCTATGTACATAAGGTGATCTTAGGGTTAAAGATTGCTTTGTGGAACAGGACCCAGCTCTTATTTTAGGTTTATATTCACACATCATGTTTGTCTGGCTCCATTTTGATTCGGGCCCGGAACATTTTGGCAGAAATTTCAGCCAATTTCAACTTCTGGTAGTGTTTAGTAGATCCACAAATTACTGGATACAGGCTCTTTGATATAAGAACACGGAATATCCAGAAAGTGCTCAGACAGTCTTATTTTTAATCATAGGTGTTTGAGATGGGTGGGGTGTGTGTGTGTGTGGGGGTGTGTGTGTGTGTGTGTGTGTGTGTGTTGTAGCTATTACTAAGGAATTGGGTATTTTAAAGAGCTATGTCCTGTAAAATTTAAATGTGGATTCCTTCCAGCCATTCTTATTCAGTGCTATCCCATAGAGCTTTTTTTCGTCTTAAAATAAACTGTTAAAATGAGAGCTAGGGTGTTTATTAAAAAAAACCCCACCCCAAAAACCCCAAGACGCGATAGCATTAGGTAAATGTTCATATTCCTATCAAAGGTCATGGTATGTGTTATCCTGTCTCTGGGATGGTGCATATAAAAGATCTCTTGCTACTAATGGAAAAATGTAGGGGGTTTCCTCTATAAGACTGTCAAAATTACCAAATATTTAACATCCAATAGCTGATGATTAATAAATCAGTGTGCTCTAGTGGTGTCATTCAACCAAAAGCTTGATCTAGCAGTTTTGAAAATGAAATGTAAAGGTTAATTCATGTTTACCAATTTGGTGAGAACCTTTTTTAATCCTAATGTATTTGATTTGTTTGGCCATTTTCAGAGGCCATTATTTGTTACAATGGCAATGGTATGTTGAAAAATTTAAGAATTAAAAGTATATCAATGAGTGCATCATATACAAAACATTTTATTGAACAGACTGTTGAATGATTGGGCTTACATCAGGTTTATTCAACAGTTAAGAGTTAAAACTCCAACAGCGTACATAATGTAGCATACATATGTGTTTAGGTTTACATCAGGTTTATTCAACAGTAAAAAGGTTAAAACTCCAATAGCATACATAATATGTGTGGGGTTTTTTTTATTTATTAAGAGACTTAATTAACAGTAAAAGAGTTTAAACTCTTATTTATTCAACAGTGAAAGAGTTAAACTTCAATAGTGTACATGAAATGTTGTTTTTTCGGCTGACATAAATTTATTCAACAGTGAAAGAGTTCAACTTCAATAGTGAACATGAAAGGTTGTTGTTTTTTCGGCTGACATAAATTTATTCAACAGTGAAAGAGTTAAAACTGCCAATAATATACATGATGTGTGTTTAGGTTTACATCAGATTTATTCAACATTGTAAGAGTTACAACTTCACCAGTGAAAGAGTTAAACCTCCAATAATGTACATGATGTGTGTTGTTTAGGTTTATTCAACAGAGAAAGAGAGTTAAACCTCCAATAGTGTACATGATAGTGTACATGATGTGTGTCGTTCAGACTTTCAGATTTATTCAACAGTAAAAGAGTTAAAATTTGAGTACATGATAGTGTACATGATGTGTGTCGTTCAGACTTAAATCAGATTTATTCAACAGTAAAAGAGTTAAAATTTGAGTACATGATAGCGTACATGATGTGTGTTGTTCAGACTTAAATCAGGTTTATTCAACAATGAAAGAGTTAAAATTTGAGTACATGATAGTGTACATGATGTGTGTTTGGGCAGTATCCCAGTTCGATACTAACATTTCAAAATGTGGTATCCCACCTGAGAATTTAGTATCCCACTTAAATGAAATTTATAAATAACATTGTAACAAACTTGACCACTCTTGCTTTAAGTTCATCAGTAAATAACGACTTTAATTGTTTCAGCGAAAAATAAAAACGCAGGATTAAAAAACCAAACAAACAACATTATATGGTATCCCGGTGGAATACTGGGTTCTTGAAGTCTAGTATCCAGAAAGAAATTTTGGTATCTCCGAGATATCGGGATACCATTAATCTCAAACACTGGTTGTTTAGGCTTAAATCAGGTTTATTCAACAGTAAAATAGTTAAAATTTGAGTCCATGATAGTGTACATGGTATGTGTTGTTTAGGTTTATTCAACAGCAAAAGAATTAACATTTGAGTACATGATAGTGTACATGATGTGTGTTGTTTAGGCTTGCAAGTGAGCTTGCCGTTTCTGACAGGTGAACAGGTTTACCAGCGTGAGATGGAGCGAGTGTCGGCCGAACGCTTCCAGGCCGAAAGAATGGCCTCCGACCCGGTCCTGCGCATGCAGATGGCGGCTGCGATGCATGCCCACATGCATACGCATGCCCACTCCCACACGCACCTCCATGTCCACCCCCAGGATGGACTCCCCTGGAACGGGAATGGATCGCCCCACCCTTTGACGGGTTCGCCACAGTTTCCGCACTTATACCCGCCGTTGGGGCCAGGTAAGCCGAGTATGATATGATAAATGGTGTAGGGTGGACTGGGTCGTGTTTCTGTCTCTCCTTAACAACCATCTTTTTCAACTTGTCGTTCCAGATGTGCTCCAAAACGATCAGTTGAGCGGAAGAATGATATACCAAATATACTCACAACGTCTTAGTAGCGAAATGGTCTTCATGCAAAGAGTATCGAATGACTCTTACCTACGCTCAAAGCCAGATAGGAGCCTCATAGACCCATCGCATTTGGCTTTTCAATTTTCTAGTAAGTTTCGTTATCCGACCCGCTCCCCTCTCATAATAAGCCTAAAAAAATAATTAAAATTTTTGTTTATTTAAAAATAAAATTTAAAATATATAAGCGGGGTTTTTATTATTTTAAATTGAATTTTTTTTTTTTTTTTTTTTTACTCTTTTCCAAATTTTAAAATTAATGTTAAAATCACTTCTTTTTTTTTGAAAAATAATTTGTTGTATTTGTTTTTCAAAATTTTATAGAGAATTTCGGTGTAGATCTTTTAAAATCTATATTTAGCTTTAATTTAAAAGAAATAAGTTGGATCTTTCGAATTTAATCCAAGCTTCTTAGGCTTTGGGAAAAAAGAATTTAGCTTATCAAATCGATGACAAAAGTAACCAAACTTTTTTTATTTTTGGATCTTTTTTTTTTTTTAACTGCTTAAAAAGAGCCCTAAAAAGTTGGTTGTATTTGTTTTAAAAAGCAACAGTAATTTTAAAACTATAATATTTTCTTTACAACTTGTTTATTGATTTATCTTATTTGCATGTATTAAATGTTTCATTTGCAAGTAGTTGTGTAGTTTATTTGTTATATTTGTTCCCTCAATCCTTTTGCATTATTTGTTTATGCATATTAAGTGTATCTGGTGAAATAACTTAGCACATGGAAAATTTTGTCGAACATTGATCGAAATTTATAAACTGAAATTGCAACACAAAATCAGTTCAAAATTGAAGAAAAAAATGGTTGTTTTGCCGAAAGAATGCTATTAATAATCTTTTGTTAATAATATTCTTTCTTTCTGCTATTTGTAGAAGTAAACATGTATTTTATATTATTAGATTTATATTTTTTTTCTGAATATTTTGGGCTGGTATTGTAAAAAAAGACTAGATAACAGGGTTATGTATTTTGTTGAATAACATATGTTTAGTGTACTTGTGTTTGGGTGTTGCATCCTTGCTATTGCCATCATGTTTTCCCTCATGCTTTATTTAGAAACAAATGAATGCCCATGAATACTGAACTGGGTTATAGACTAAACATCTATGGCAGAAACATCTCTGGCATCTTGTTCTTCAATGATCCGATCAAATAAAAATGTCATATACAGCAAACTTGGAAAAAACAACAAACAAAACAATAGTTGAATAAAAGAAATACGAAAAACCTGACTGTGGTAGTATTATATATATAAAACACTCTTAGGAAATATTAATAGGAAAAAAGTTCACAGAAAAATACAAGAAAATTTTGAAAAAAACATGCCCCCCCCCCCCCCCCCCCCCCCCCCCCCCCCCCACACACACACACCAAACAACAAAACCCAAACAAAAACAAACCAAACAACAATAACATACCCCACTATATGAGCTATTCTGTGTACATTTTTACTAAATATATATCTAGGAATGTAAACACTGAAGCAGTGTATAATTTATATCTATATTAAAAACCTGTGTATCATGGCATCAGAAAACCAGCCTCACTGATATAATGACTAATCCATTAGCATTAAGGCTAGTAGGTACTGGGTTCGCATCCTGGTACTGGCTCGATACCCAGAGCGAGTTTATTCAACTTAATGGGAGGCCGACAACCATTTGGTCATTCAAGTAGAAATTGCATGATAAGTAAAACTGAATACAGAGTACAGAGCTACTTCCCTTACAATTCATAGTATATACATGTGTACCATTGAAAAAGTTTAACCGGCCTTGGTGGTGGTGTCGTGGTTAAGCCATCGGTCATGAGGCTGATAGGTACAGGGTTCGCAGCCTGGTACCGGCTCCCACCCAGAGCAAGTTTTAACGACTCAATGGGTAGGTGTAAGACCACTACACCCTCTTCTCTCTCACTAACCACTAACCAACTAACCCACTGTCCTGAACAGACAGCCCAGATAGCTGAGGTGTGTGCCCAGGACAGCGTGCTTGAACCTTAATTTTATATAAGCACCAAAGTAAGTTGGAATGAAATGAATAAGTTTAGTGATATTCAGTTTGTTTACTCTTTAGTCGAAAGTCTGGGCCCTTGCTTATAAAACTTTTAGAGTCCAGACTCAATCTCAAATGACGTCACATGCATACAATCTGTACCGCGTTGTCATGATGTTACTGTCTCAGACTCTATTAGTCTCGAGTCTAGACTCTAAAAGATTTATAAGCACCAGGCCTGGTGCTGATAATGTTGTTTTGGTTTAAAACGCTCAAATTGAATTTTATTGTAATTTTTATGTAGTGTTGAGTGCGTCGTTAAATAAAACATTTCTGTCCTTCCTTCTTACACACATGTATGTCATTAGGTCATATTCATCTTCTTTCTGCCCCCTCCCCCTGGAAAAAAACAAGAAAAAAAAAAAAAACCCAATTTATGACGGACATGGTATATTCTAAAATTGCAATTACAATGAGGTAGGTGTTCAGTGCATGGCACTAATATTTTTGGTGTGTTTTTGACACTCCCCCATGTGTATACGATTATTAAAATGTGTCAAACCACAGATGGAAACAGCAATACATTTTCCAGTTATTGCAATAGGTGTCATCAAATTTGGAAACAGACCAGGGCCCATATTTTCGAAGCTATCTTAGCCCTACGAAATCATGAAACCATTGTAGGCTATGACATCACTATGGCAATGCGCTGTAGTGACGTCATAGCCTACAGTGGTTTTACAATTTAATAGCACTAAGAAGCCCTGATAACCAAGTGTTTGTCCAGGACAAAGTGCTTAAATATTAATTGGATATGAGCGTGGAAAGATATGAAACTCGGTGAAGTCGTTTGTAGTTTTAATCTATCTCTGCTTCTAGTGAGAGCCTCATGGATTCCTCGTGTCTCAGTTTAATAGTATGCTGGCTGCAAATGATATAGCTCGATTCTCTGCTAAATCCCACATTTTGGATCCAAAGTATAAGATGAGATGGAATCCCACAATATCTAAATTACATCACCTTTGGAATTCTAACACAATTCAGGGTTGGGGTGGATGTGGGTTTGGCATTCCCATTCAATGGGTGATATGTGAGATTTATAATCTGTTGTTTGTAACTGTCCAGTTTTCAGTTGTCATGTGGTATGATTGTCTCCCTTGAATGTGGCTATTGAAACAAAAGTCCACCACCATCCATCCCAGTACTCCCATTTTTGTTGTTTTTAAGTCCATCATTTATTTTTATACTTTCACAGTTCTCTCTCTGCACTTAGTGTCCCAGTCTTTGTCTCACCAGCTATGACAGTTATGTGACTGACCCTAGTTTTTAAACAATACGATACATTTTTAATTGTTGGAGCCATCTTTGATAATTGAACTTCAACATTACTTCAGTTTTATTGTATAGATTATCTCTTTCCAAACATCATCCAATGTGTTTCTAGTCATTCAACCTGTGAGGCTTAAGCCCAACTTTCCACTTTACCTCCTTATGGCTAAAATTCTTTTGAGATTAAATATTTTTACATTCACTTTTTGAACTGCCTGATTTAAATTATTTGTGAAAATTTTTTTAATTAATAATAATAGTGTTAGATTTTTTTAATAATAATTAAATGGGTTTTTCTAGTGCTTTCTAAAATATTTTTATTATTATTAAAATCCCAATTCCATTTTGGTATAATAATTATAAATTGTCCATTCCTATTCTGTCCCGAACCAGATCACTGGCTATCGAGGGTCCGGGATAGACATGCCTGAAAACCTTAGTGGTATAGGAGCATGTTAAAAGGGTGTTTTTTCTCTCTGTGTGTCTCTCTCTCTCTGTCTCTGTCTCTCTGTCTCTGTCTCTGTCTCTCTCTCTCTCTCTCTCTCTCTCTCTCTCTCTCTCTCTCTCTCTCTCTCTCTCTCTCTCTCTCTCTCTCTCTCTCTCTCTCTCTCTCTCTCTCTCTCTCTCTCTCTCTCTCTCTCGTCATTCTTGTGTTTGTAATGCCACGAAATGCATATTTAAAAAAAACCCAAAACCCGCACATACCTCTGAGATGTAATGGTTATAAAGACTCGGTGTCCATTTTTAATGGGTTAAAATTAGGTTCTGCAGCTTTAAGAACATAGTGCCAGCCAGTTTCAGTCACATTTGTTTCTCTAGTTTTTGAAATGAGCTCTCATTGGGACTTTTGAATTAAGTAAAATTGTTTGTCAACATATTCATTTTTTGGATATCATTTTGGATTGAGTAATTATTGCTTAGCAAATCAGAAATTGTTAGTACTGAATACACTTCCAATCTTATTTCTGATTGGTCATTTGTTGTTTAGCTAGTCCATATCATTTAACTCGTGATTTCTGATTGCATGAATTATATAAATCTTAATTATTTATGTAAATATATGCTCTGTATTGGTTTGTTTAACCCTGGAGCGGATCCTAATTCATGCTTGAACTATGTTAATCTTCATAATTTATGTTAATTTATGCTCTGTATTGGTTTACTTTACCCATAAGATCCTAATTCATGCATGATCTGTATAAATCATCATAATTCATGTTAATTTAACCCTGTAGCAGATCTTAATTCATGCCTGAACTAATGTAATCTTCATAATTTGTTAATTTATAAATCTAAATAATTTTTGTAAATGTATGCTCTGTAATGGTTTATTTGACTAAAAACCAGATTCATATTCAGGCATGAATTATATAAATCTGAATAATATATGCTCTCTTATGGTTTATTTAACTAAAAAGCAAATTCATATTCATGCATGAACTAAATAAATCTGAATAATTTATGTTAATTTATGTTGTGTATATTTTAATTTTTCCAGGAGCAGATCCTATGTCCAGCCTTCTTGGACAAAGTGCAGCGGCTGCAGCAGCGGCAGCACCGGGGGCAGGAACATCGGCCCCTCACCCTCTGTCTTGCCTGCCCCCGGGGATGGCCCCGCCCCACGTGATCCCGGGGAGTCGAGAACATGAACTGTTACAGCGAGAGCTCTACAGTCGGATGTACGTCGATCCAGCGGTGGCACATCAGGTGAGAAACACTTCATCATTATCACTTCTATATGTTTATTACATACCTATTCAATCTTACTATAGTGATAAAGACATTTTGAAATTGGCATATCAAAGGCTGTGGTATGTACTACCCTGTCTGTGGGATGGTGCATATAAAAAATCCCTTGCTGCTAATCGAAAAGAGTAACCCATGAAGTGGTGACAGCGGGTTTCCTCTCTCAGTATCTGTGTGGTCCTTAACCATCTGTCTGACGCCATATAACCGTAAATAAAATGTGTTGAGTGCGTTGTTAATTAAAACATTTGCTTCCTTTTCCTTTTAAATGGGGAATTTGCTTTTTATTTTTACTGCAGTTGGTGCCTTTTATTTACTGGCGTCATATATGATTTATAAATGACGTCACATCGTATTTGAAACATTACACAAGGCTGTCGCAGAGTATGATTCTTAACGTTAAGTAAATCCATGAAAGGAGTTTTGATCATAGATTTAATAAAGTGTTGTTATGACGTTAAATTAAAAAACATTTTTTGTAAAACATAAAAGAAAATATGTAATAAATACAGAACTTCACATACATTGTTCTGCACAGTCTCGTGGTATATATTCTTTCGCAAAAGTTCTATATTTGTATGTAACACCATCAGCCCATATATCATAAGCCAATACTAGTATACAGTGAAAGCTTTGTAAACTGGAATTCCCACAAAACCAGACGTTTTTCACGTTCACTTTTTTAACAAGCAGGATATAACTTAACCTCTAAACCGGATACCTCTTAAAACCGAATATTTTACTTGGTACAGAGGTTGTCCGGTTTAGAGGGGTTTCACTGTAGATGTAAGAAAAGCGTTGACAGTTGTTTACAGCAGACTATAGGAAGAGTTCATTTCCATATTGTGATAACTCCCTTTACGCCATTTTGAAAAATACATGGTTTTCCCTACGAAAAAGTTTCAGTGGTTAAAAGTCTCGTTTTAATGGAAACTTTACACATATTTTTGTGTACCTTCACTTGTAACACATTTCATTTTTCACTTCAACTTATTTTCGTGCTTATATCCAATTAAGGTTCAAGCAAGCTGTCCTGGGCACACTACTCAGTTATCTGGGCGGTTTGTTCAGGACAGTGAGTTAGTAGTTAGTGAGAGAGAAGAGGGTGTTGTGGTCTTACACCTACACATTGTCATTAAAACTCATTCTCGGTTGGAGCCGGTACCGGGCTATGAACCCTGTACCTACCAGTCTTATGTTGGATGGCTCAACCACAACACCACCAAGGCTGGTGACTAACAACACTGCAGGATCTGAATCAGCCGGTAGAGTACTCACATAAGAATGACATTAATGAGATAAAATTAAAAACTTGTTAATGGCACAAATGGTATATTATTTTAGTTATTTAGTTATTTATTTATTTTATTTATTTTTTATTATTTTATTTTTTTCAGCTGTCTGCACAAGCTCATCACGATGCTCTTCAACGTCAACTTGCGATAGATCGGGAGAGATACGGTGCTACCGGACACCTCCCCCCTCACTGAGTATCTCCCCCCCCCCCCATACCGAGTACAGAGTTTCCATGTGCTTCGTGTTACCAAAATGGATGAAATAGATTATAGATAAAATGTGGATGGCTATCTGAATTGACAAGCTAGCAGGAAATGGAAGTAAACGTTAGGGGAATATTGGAACTTCAGAAAAAATATCCAGACTTCAGGAAAGACAGCTGGACTTCAGAAAAAATATCCAGACTTCAGAAAAGACAGCTGGACTTCAAAAAAAATATCCAGACTTCAGGAAAGACATCTGAACTTCATAAAAAATATCCAGACTTCAGGAAAGACATCTGAACTTCATAAAAAAATCCAGACTTCAGGAAAAACAGCTGGACTTCAGAAAAAATATCCAGACTTCGGGAAAGACAGCTGGACTTCAGAAAAAATATCCAGACTTCGGAAAAGACCGATGAACTTCAGAAAAAATATCCAGAAGTTAGGAAAGACTTAAGAAAAAGACTTAAGCTGGACTTAAGAAAAAATACCCCAAATGTCATTAATTTTTCCAAATTTTTTGGGAACAGCACAAACTTCGTGGAAAATACTCCAGCTTCATAGAAAGTAAATGAACTTCAGGGGGAATGACCAACATTCAGGGAAAATAACTTAAACAGCAGGAAAAATGCTCTAATTTTCATGTGAAATACATGTGAACATGGATTTACTGGAGAATACCAGAATGTTAGTGAAAATATCAGAATTTCAGCTAAAATGTTCAGTTTTTCTTAGAAATTAAATGGAAATTGCCTAAACATGAGGGAAAACGCCCAAAGTGAACTTCACAAGAAAACACTTCTTAAGTTCAGTAAAAAATAACTGGTCTCAGTCAAACTTAAAAAAAGAGAGTAATTTCAGCTGAAGACACTCACTTTAAAACAAGTATGTGAGCATATGTAACAACCTCGGATGATGGGGAAAATGACCTTAGTTTATGGGTGAGTGAAGACTGAAAATAATGTTTATCTTCAGTTGTGACACTTGTACAGTGTATGTTTTTTTCCGGTGTACAGTTCAGAGGTCAATTTATTGACTCTTTGAATACATTGCATATGTTTCAAGTGCGGAACTAAATGGACCGACTCAGTGACTGCCAACCTACATGTTCTAGTACAAAATGTCTGTAGATTCCACTAGAATATTCCTGGAGAAAAAAAAAAACATAATACGGTTCAGTGTTTATTCCATTGTGCAAGGACAATGGAACATGTCTTGAGGACAAAACAATGATTACCCTATGAATCAAAGTGATGTACAGTGAAAATGGTTGATCCATAATTATATTATGTTCTGTTGCAAAATAATGTGTTGAGAGAGAGCTAGTCCAGCTAAAATGGCATCCCTGTTTTAAAATTAAAATAAGAAAAAAATATTACTTGGTCTCTCTAGAAATATAACTTGTGGAGAGAGACCCAATCCAAGTACAATGGCATGCATCCATGTTTTAAAATAATAATTAAAAAATTTACTTGGTCTCTCTAGAAATATAACTTGTGGAGAGAGACCCAATCCAAGTACAATGGCAGCCATATTTTAAGAAAAGTACCTTGTATCTTTTTATCTCAATGTTAATGAAATGACAGAAGGTACTTGTGCATACAAATGGCAGCCATGTATTCAGGGAAAATATACTTTTTCCAGGACAATAAGAACTTTACCAGTTAACAAGTTACTAAGTACTGTTATATGCAAGTGATTTTAACAAGTATCGAACCTTCATATTAAATCATATCTGGAAATAATAAAATCTATATCGTATACTCTAAAGCTACAGGATGTTTGGGACTGGCTAATAAAATCTGTATTGTATACTCTAAAGCTACAGTATGTTTGGGACTGGCTGATATAATCCATATCATGTCTTGCAGGATGTTCAGACTACAGAATTATACCGTTTTTCTGAAGACTTATTTCAGGATGTTGACAGAATGCAGAAGTTAAATCTGTGGCTTGAGACTTGGAATTGATCTGATCCATATGTGTATTCTAGTGTTTTAAGGATGACAAGACAGGGTGATCGAATCCAAGCCTTGTTTTCACAAGGTGTGTAGACTGGTGTAGAATGTAAACTGTTGTCCTGAAAATGGATTTCAGCATGTGTACAGAACACAAGTAAAATGGCCGTAGTGTTGGACCATTTCTCTTTGCAATATGTTAATTCAATGTGATTCAGATAAACATGGAAACAGCAATAAAATGTGTGGACGGGTAGCAGTGTATGTACGAAAAGAAAAGAAAAACTCAAACAAACATAAGACTAAAACATTCGAGAAAGGTTGAAGACTGCATCAGTTTTATCAATCTGATGTTTTGATTTTTCTTGGCCTGACTATGAACAGTGGAGACTGTTAAGCAAGGGAGGTAATCCTTGACTGTTATTTATATCACAGTCTTCATCTTCACAGTCGTCTAAAATGACTGACATAAATTATATATGCATGTACACTACAAGTGGCAATTGTAAATGAGCATTGCAGCATAAAAGGTGAACCGACAGTGGACGATATATGTTGGTTCAAATTCGTATTAAAGACCCATGTAAGTTTTATGGCAACTACATGTGTATCTGAAAATGGAATTCACATTTTTTTGATGGATATAAGAGTGTGCTATTTAATATTTTATTTGAAAGAAATGTTTGTGTGTAGCTGAAGTATTAAAAAAACCTACAAATTATCATGTGTATTTCAAGTCATTTGACATGACTATCCCGAGTCGAGCTTGGCAGTGGCCAAAGATTTGTGTCATAAGCAAATCTATAAACGTGTTTATAATATTTGTAAATTTTAAATGTTTTTATGTCTTAATAGATAACGTAACTGTTGTGAACATTTTTTTTTTGGTTGTTTGTCTTTTTGTCCAGTAAAACTGAGACTTTTAGACAAATTGTAATGTTGTTGTTTTTGTTTTTTTTTTTTTTTTTTTATGTGGTCATTAATCATGGGACAGTTCTGTGTACAACATAGATGGGTGGACATCATGTTGATTAACCCTTTCACCACTAAGTTTCTTCATTGCAATATTCATTGTATTTAAATTGTCTTGTTCATATGGTTTAAAGGGTTAACCAATCATTTGGTGTGATGACAAACCTCATTGTTGTACAGAAATGTTGGACAATGAGAGCTTCTGTATGTATCAGATGTGTTGATTGGACAAATTCAGCAGACCGAGGATTCCCAAAAGCCGAGATCTTGAGCAAAACTGAAAGTACACTTTAAGCTAATAGGAGAAAACAACTAACTAAAAATAAAGGGCAAAATTTACGGAGTCCATCTTTTTTAAACACAGGTTCAGTGTGTGATTTTGAGGAGAGTCCGGGAGCCCGAGGCTTGCAGAACTCCTATAGGACTCTCTAGATTGGCTCAAAACAATTATTTGTATAAATGAATTGATTCTTCGAAATGACACAGTCAACATATATCTCAAAATCCTGGGAAACCAGAGTCTTGAATAGCGATCTTTTCCATGGATTTAATCAAAATATGTAATGTATTTTCTGTTCTACTGGAGACGCACAGCAGGGATCGCTGGGTTGGTGGCGGGCTCTAAAGATTTGTAAACAGGGAGTCCTTATGACACTTAAATTTTTTAATCCAAAATCGCACACCGACACAGGTGCATAAACATTGTAAATGCATGTAATTTGACTTGTGTAAGACAAAAGCAGACATTGTAAAGTTGGCTCAACGTGTTCAATTCTCTCCCCTTGACTTTGTAAAACTGAAAGTACCCTTTATAAAGATGATTGAGATGTAGGTGGGGGCAATCTTTACTTGATTAAACTAAAATACATTAATGGGAGGCAACACAAACATTGCTCTAAATTTGATGGGTGATCTCTCTTGGACTATAACGAGTTCTCCCATACTCGTTTTTTAAAGGCTATGATATGCAGTAGCAGAAGGTGTCTTATCAGTTTTGACCATGAGTCAGACTTCCTTTCCTCTTCAGCTGACTAAACTGAAATTAGTTTTGGGAAGATAACTAAGAAGGCAGGAAATATGTTGGTTATCTCCTTATCGCCAAAATTAGCACCATATAAAACTTCAATAGCATTTGGCTGGGTGAAAGTTCAAAGTGATCCAAATATATTGTTGAGTAATTCATACTGCTACACGTCTAATGTGTAAACTGAACTATTTTATTTTTATGCAAAACGTTTCTATTAGAGACAAATTAAGGGGAGAGAACTGAACTATATTTTTTGTTTGTTGATTATCTCCCCTTAAGACCAATTTGAGTATCGTGATAAGGGGAGGTAAATGAATTAGTTCATTGTATTTTATCACCATACAAAATGTTTTAAGTTAAATTAAAATTATCTGTAAACGTGTATAATATGTTTTTTATGAAGACAAGAATTTGAACTGTAAATTCTGGTGCATTATATATTATTATTATTATTATTATTATTATTATTAAAACTGTTGTGATCGTCTAAAATGGTGAAACATATTTAATCAAAGGTAATATTTGTGTTCTTTTTGTACTTCTGTTGAAACCAGACACCATTTCTAGATTCTGAGGTGGCATTAACTCTGTTCTCTTTGATTTTTACAAACTTTCTTTAACTTTGGAACTTTATATAACTAGGGGTGGGCAAGAGAGCTTATCTCCCCATCCAGGTCAAGAAGTGAAACAAAGAAAGAAAGCCTTGTACAAATGCCTTTCATATTATTATCTAGAAATGGTGGCTGTAGAGAATGGCAAGAGATTTATTTGGTTATTTTTAAAACTTAATTGTGAATACATAAGTTTTTAAGATTAAATTTTTAGTTTCATAGCTGTACATGCATGACTTTAATATGCATTTGCTTTTGATTCTGGAATGGCAAGACACTGTATTTCTCATAGCCTTCGTTGACTTTTGAACAGCTAAATTTTGGTATTGGTTAAACCACACACATACTCATAAAAACACTTTGATGCACAATCATTTTTGATATTTTACTCCAAAAGATATAGACTTCTTCGAGGCATTTTTTTTCTGGATTGATTAATAAAACGTTCCACTAATATTACATTTTTAAAAATCCATATTTTCAAACTTACACTTGATCCATTGATGGTTTCAACAAAGAAACATATTTAATTAAAATTTAAAATGAAACACAGAGATCCTATTTTTAAAAATAACCCTGTCATCAAAATAATCACCATGTATACTAAGAGTAAGATATTAGTTTAAAATGCCCTTTAAAAAAGTCTGTAGAGCTTGTAATGACGGTGGTACCTTGAGCACCACCAGACACAGAACTAGTGGGTTCAGGAACGATAACTGCATTGAATTACGTTCACGAACATTAACGTCTACTAAGTAAGTTTTTATAGTTACGCCCCTTTGTACCTTAGCTTTCTGTTAATACATGTAATTACCCATGAGCATCGTGATGCAAACTAGCGCTATCATAGACATAGAATTTATCCTATTCGGTGTAATTCTATTATTTGTAATAGAACAAAACGAGGGCCGGTGCACCTAAAATCGCCTTGTCCTAAACAACTGCCCAGTTCGCTTAAAGAAAGCGCTGGCTCTGGAATCAACCCATTATTTGATACTTTCTTAATGTGCACGATCTGCAATCACTAAAATTTGAATTGGTCCAATACATGGACGTCTGTGTACAAATGCCTTTTCTTTGTATTTCAAATGCTGGGATGTTTTATAATTATTACAGATGACGATGTTTTTGCAAATAATGTAGTATTTATGTGAGAACTGTACAGAACCAAATTATTTTGGTCTCGGTTGCCAAACCTTCATTCATTAAACTTCTGGTCTTAAAAAACTGAAAACTTTGTTCTTGTGTTATTTTTTTTTACTCATGTTGTTATTTGTACAAAATCATAGTAAACAAAATGATGTATGTTAAGCTCTCTAATTGCGACTTGAATTTATCATCATCATCATCATCGTCCTCAGCATAATGATGATGATGATGATCATCATCATCATCATCATCTGGGGTGGTGTTGAACTTGAGAGATATGAAACAAATGTGTTGGGGCCTGGTAGCAATACTCTAAGATACTGATTTTAAACATAGTATCAACAAATTTATCTTTTCGACTTGGCAACATCATTGGGATGGTGCGATTTCAAACAAGCTTCATTCTATCAAGCCAGTCTTGGGAGAGTGGCAGTCCTCCTTTAGGCAGTGCAGGAAGGATGAAATAGTCTTGTGTGGTGCTTGCATCGGTCATACATACTTGACCCATTCATTTATTTTGAAGAAGGATCTTCCACCTCAGTGTACTCTGATGGTACGCCACATTTTGGTGGAGTGTCCTCATCTCAAAGAAACTCGAAAAGATATATTTGGACAAACAAATGTGATGGAATCATTTCGTTTCCATCCAGAACTTATTTTACAATTTCTTCGAGATACTGATTTTTATTCAAAATTTTAATTGTATCTATCTATGATATTTATATTTTTGCACTGTTTTTATTTACCTGTTGAATTTTTATATTGATGTTGAACATAACTTTATTTGTTTGACTTAACCATAGTTTGACACCCAATAGCTGATGTATTTTTCGTGCTGGGGTGTCATTAAACATTCATTGATTGATTGATTCATTCAATACTCTAAGAATGCCTGTTTTCCTCTGGTCCTATCCATTGATCTAGGAATAATATAACAAGGCATGTGGTATACACTGTTGTGCTTGTGGAGAATGAATGAATGTTTAATGACACCCCAGCACGAAAAATACATCGGCTATTGGGTGTCAAACTATGGTAAAGGAAAAACAATGTGATGATCAACATCAATATAAAAATTCAAATTTCACATAAAACACAGTGTAAAGAACTGTGCAAAAATACAAATATCACAAATAGATACTGACTTTTACTCAAAATTTCAATTTGTGCTTTATTGGCCATTCTCAAAGAGAATGTTACACCCCTGCACCAGGATGAGGTTACAGCACGTGCAGGGGTGGTTGTGGAGAAATAACTACATCTAGTTCAACATAACTGATGCATCAAAGTATGTATAATACATAACTCTGCGACTGGTATAAAGAACTGTGCAAAAATACAAATATCACAGATAGATACTGACTTTTACTCCAAATTTCAATTTGTGCTGTATTGGCCATTCTCAAAGAGAATGTTACACCCCTGCACCAGGATGAGGTTACAGCACGCGCAGGGGTGGTTGTGGAGAAATAACTACATCTAGTTCAACATAACTGATGCATCAAAGTATGTATTCCACATAACTCTGCGACTGGTATATTTTGACATAACTGATGTTATGTGCTTCACGACTGGCATATCAAAGGCCATGGTATGTGTTATCCTGTCTAGGGTGGTGCATATAAAATATAGCTTGCTGCTAATCGAAAAGAGTAGCCCATGAAGTGGCGACAGCAGGTTTTCTCTCTCAATATCTGTGTGGTCCTTAACCATATGTTTGACGCCATATAACCGAAAATAAAACTGTTGAGTGCGTTGTTAAATAAAACATAGCCTTGCTTCTTCCTTTCTCTGAAGGGCAGGATTTAATTTGATTGGTAGTGCATATGCTGGGGTTGTAGGATTAAACCATCTCAGCAGACCTATTGCAGTTTTCCCCTCATCCCAACCTGTGCGCCATGACTAGTATATCAATAGATGTGGTATGTGCTGTCCTGCCTATAGAAAGTGCATATAAGAAATCTGATAATAATAAAAAAAAAATGTTTGAGATAGAGGCAGCGAGTCTACAGCTAGGGTCATGCCTTCCCTAAAATACCTAGTGTAAAAAGTTAAAACAACAAAGCCCATCTAGTAATCACCTGTGTAAATATCCACTAAACCCGTTTTTGTGAAAAATGATATTTGCCTTGGGAGTGGCAGTCTTCTTAAACACGGATAAAGTCCGTGACACCATTAGACGGAAGTAAAATATTAACAGATCAATTTATTTATTATTTATCCGTTTCCGTTAAGCACACACTTCACAGTGCAGTGGACAACACGGTTTGGAATGATTAATAGTTCTGGTGAGTGGCAGTCCTCTTAAAACCCCGCGTCAGACACTTATTCATTGGAGCTGTCAGGACCTGGTCAAAACATCCTTTGGACTCTGTATTGTGCAGGTTTCTTGCCCTCTCCCCATCCCCTCATAGCCCCAAGGCCCGTTTCGAATTTCGAAGGCCCTGAATGATTTTGTTACGTCGGTATCACTAAGTATTCGAGAACACCTGGAATCGTGAAAAATGGGAGATAATTCTGTAGCCACTAATGACTTGTAGCTCCGAAACACTTTGGACGATATGATGCCGGCTCGGTCGATCCTGACGGTTGTTTCGATATGTCTGGATGTACTGAGATTTTTTTCTCTATTTAACGACACCACTAGAGCATATTGATATATTAATAATCGGTTATTTCCTCTCATTGAAAGTTCATAGTCAACTGACAGGGCGGGACGTAGCCCAGTGGTAAAGCGCTCGCCTGATGCAAGATCGGTCTAGGATCGATCCTGGGCTATTTCTTGTTCCAGCTAGTGCACCACGACTGGTATATCAAAGGCCGTGGCATGTGATAACTTGTCTTTGGAATGGTTCATATAAAAGATCCCTTGCTACTAATGGAAAAATGTAGCGGGTTTCCTCTCTAAGACTATAAGTCAAAATTACCAAATGTTTGACATTCAATAGCTGATGATTAATAAATCAATGTGCTTTAGTGGTGTTATTAAACAAAACAAATTTCTTTTGTCCACCGACTGAAATTTAAAGGTTCATTGCTGTCTTATTAAAACTTTAAATATTCGTAATCCGAGTTGATTAAAACTTTAAAAGTTCATAGTCCTTTAAAGGACTTGAAAGGTTCACAGTTCTCTGATTAAAACTGTAAAGGTTCGTTTTCCTTTAATTGTAAAAGTTCATAGACATCTGATAGTCTAATCTGTCTAATTAAAAATAAAGATTCATAATTCTATGATTAAACTTTAAAGGTTCATAGTCCTCTGATTAAAACTTTAAAGGTTCATAGTTCTCTGATTCAAACTTTAAAGGTTTAGAGTTCTCTGATTAAAACGTTAAAGGTTCATAGTTCTCTGATTAAAACTTTAAAGGTTCATAGTTCTCTGATTCAAACTTTAAAGGTTTAGAGTTCTCTGATTCAAACTTTTGAGGTTCATAATTTTCTGATTAAAACTTTAAAGGTTTAGAGTTCTCTGATTCAAACTGTAAATATTCATAATTATCTGATTAAAATTTAAACGTTCATTGTTGATTCATGATCCGAGCTGATTAAAACTGTAAAAGTTCATAGTCGTCTGACTAAAACGTTAAGTATTCATCGTCCTTTAAAACTGTAAAAATGCGTAGTTATCCGGTTGAAACTATAAAGGTTCATAGTCTTCGGATGAAATTTACTGTTTGTTATTCTGAATGCTCATTTATGTGCATCCGATGTTTTCTTAGTTGCCTAATGTTTATTATATTGAGCTCAAAATAGTCTTGCATTGGCCATTTGACGGGCTACTGTCGCATTAGCTACATCCAAATTTTATAAGCACCTTTTCAAAGACAGTATAGCACATACCATAAACTTTGAGATGTATAATAATAATAATAATAATAATAATAATAATATGTATATATATGTATATATATATGCATATGTATATGTGTATGTGTATGTGTATGTGTATGTGTATGTATGTGTATGTATGTATGTATGTATGTATGTATATATATATATATATATATATATATATATATATATATATATATATATATATATATATATATATATATATATATATATATATATATATATATATATATATATATAGGTTATTACCAGAGTGTTTTTCGGTATCGTCAATATCATATTAGGAATAAAAATTGTATTATGCTCGCATAATACATTATTTTAATTCCTAATATATGATATTGACGATACCGAAATACACGAGTGTAATAATATCTTTATCATATAAGCTCAAGCTTAATACAACGTGTTTTTGTAAACTGTACACGCAAGTTTAATTCCAGTCCGCCATTACTAGATATTCAAATGACGTAAGAATATGTGGCGCGGTGTATTTTTGAATGGAAATGACGTCAAACTCGAATGACATCATTTTGGATGTCCTTACATCAAAATAAAGTTATGCCTAACGGTTTTTGTTTTCTGAACGCTGGACAGCTTTCAGTGTCAAATTGCCATTGAAATGTTTTTATTTGATGACTATGAATGCATATGTCAATCATGGAGTGTCACCCAAGTACGTTTGCTTAAATGTCAATAAACCTAGTGCCGAGACCTGGACTAATTTACATCTAATTTGCAAAGTTATCAAATTCTTAAAATATGTGATCTGAAAAATATCACATACTTTGATTGCACTGAAAATATAAGATATTATATGATAAATAAATAAATAAATAAATAAATACAAATACCAGTCGTGGGGGTACTGGCTAGTGGGTATCTAACGGAAGCAGTGTGAAATATAATTAACCCATTAATATAATTAGTCCACGACCAGGAAGTATTCCCTCCACTGAGTACACCCATCCCTACGCCACCAAAGGGATACTGGCGCCGAGGGAGAAAGAAAAATGAATCTCTTAGAATGTCACAAGAAATAATTGTTGTTTTCATCTTTTCGTCCTCTCTAAACTACAAGACATATTTTTGGTCGAACTAGCTGCCCGAATAATCGAGACGGGACGGGCTCAAACTCTCCGCAGACCGAGATGGGCGAAGGCTAATCAAAAAGAAAATTGCCTCCAATATGCGAAGCTCTCGTATATCAGTCCAGAGGGGACGTAAAATATTTATACCAGTAATCTGCTCACCATTCGTCGAAGATTCGATTGCCCAGTCCTAACCCATCTACACACAACCACACAAAACTGATTTCTCTCTCTCAGACCGAGCCAGTAATGGGCAGCTGACAGTAATTTCTAGAGGCATTAGTCTTCTTTAGTTCCCTTCTCCTAGTTGGTGCTCATCCTGAGGGAGGAAAGTAATAACCTACAAGCAACAGTGAACATGGTCTTGATTACCGCGGCCATGATTACCTTGTCAGTGGGCGATATTGGTTCGTTATTGTCTACGGTTGGAGTGACACTAGAAAAAACGCTCGTAACACTTAAAAGAAATTCGAGCCAATGAGGTTATGGCCTCCAATATCGCACAGTGATCAGCCGGTTATCACCAGATGGATTTTATTAGTGGGAAACCGCGAATGGCTCCATTACCAAGTTCATTTCTCATTTTCTTGTTGATTTCAAATTCCTAAGTGTGTTTATAAACACAAAATCAAAGTCTCGTGTTTGGTGGATGCTATTATTCAACAACCAGCCGCGTGTGCAGGACATTATGCGCGTGGTTGGGTGGGGTGGAGGTAGGGTCAGCATTGTGGCGAGACAAAGTTTTAGGGATTCAGGTTGTATTTTGAAAGGGGTCTTCATTGTAGTGAGAGAAGGTTTTAGGGGTTCAGGTTATATTTTGAAAAGGGGTCTTCATTGTGTTGAGAGGAGGATTTAGGGGTTCAGGTTATATTTTGAAAGGAGATCTGCATTGTGGAGAGGTTTTAGGTGTTCAGGTTATAGTTTGAAAGGGGATCTGCATTGTGGTGAGAGGTTTTAGGGGTTCAGGTTATATTTTGAAAGGGGATCTGCATTGTGGAGAAAGGTTTTAGGGGTTCAGGTTATAGTTTGAAAGGGGATCTGCATTGTGGTGAGAGGATTTAGGGGTTCAGGTTATATTTTGAAAGGGGATCTGCATTGTGGAGAGGTTTTAGGGGTTCAGGTTATATTTTGAAAGGGGATCTGCATTATGGAGAAAGGTTTTAGGGGTTCAGGTTATAGTTTGAAAGGGGTCTGCATTGTGGTGAGAGGGTTTAGGGGTTCAGGTTATATTTTGAAAGGGGTCTGCATTGTGGTGAGAGGTTTTAGGGGTTCAGGTTATATTTTGAAAGGGGATCTGCATTGTGGTGAGAGGTTTTAGGGGTTCAAGTTATATTTTGAAAGGGGATCTGCATTGTGGTGAAAGGTTTTAGGGGTTCAGGTTATAGTTTGAAGGGGGATCTGCATTGTGGAGAGGTTTTAGGGGTTCAGGTTATATTTTGAAAGGGGATCTGCATTGTGGAGAGGTTTTAGGGGTTCAGGTTATATTTTTTAAGGGGATCTGCATTGTGGTGAGAGGTTTTAGGGGTTCAGGTTATATTTTGAAAGGGGATCTGCATTGTGGAGAGGTTTTAGGGGTTCAGGTTATATTTTGAAAGGGGATCTGCATTGTGGAGAAAGGTTTTAGGGGTTCAGGTTATAGTTTGAAAGGGGTCTGCATTGTGGTGAGAGGATTTAGGGGTTCAGGTTATATTTTGAAAGGGGATCTGCATTGTGGAGAGGTTTTAGGGGTTCAGGTTATATTTTGAAAGGGGATCTGCATTATGGAGAAAGGTTTTAGGGGTTCAGGTTATATTTTGAAAGGGGTCTGCATTGTGGTGAGAGGTTTTAGGGGTTCAGGTTATATTTTGAAAGAGGATCTGCATTGTGGTGAGAGGTTTTAGGGGTTCAAGTTATATTTTTAAAGGGGATCTGCATTGTGGTGAAAGGTTTTAGGGGTTCAGGTTATAGTCTGAAGGGGGATCTGCATTGTGGAGAGGTTTTAGGGGTTCAGGTTATATTTTGAAAGGGGATCTGCATTGTGGAGAGGTTTTAGGGGTTCAGGTTATATTTTTTAAGGGGATCTGCATTGTGGAGAAATGTTTTAGGGGTTCAGGTTATAGTTTGAAAGGGGTCTGCATTGTGGTGAGAGGGTTTAGGGGTTCAGGTTATATTTTGAAAGGGGATCTGCATTGTGGAGAGAGGTTTTAGGGGTTCAGGTTATATTTTTAAAGGGGATCTGCATTGTGGTGAAAGGTTTTAGGGGTTCAGGTTATAGTTTGAAAGGGGATCTGCATTGTGGAGAGAGGTTTTAGGGGTTCAGGTTATATATTGAAAGGGGATCTGCATTGTGGAGAGAGGTTTTAGGGGTTCAGGTTATATTTTGAAAGGTGTCTGCATTGTGGAGAGAGGTTTCAGGGGTTCAGGTTATATTTTGAAAGGGGTATGCATTGTGGTGAGAGAAGGTTTTAGGGGTTCAGGTTATATTTTGAAAGGGGTCTGCATTGTAGTGAGATAGGGTTTTAGGGGTTCAGGTTATATTTTTTAAGGGGTCTGCATTGTGGTGAGAGGTTTTAGGGATTCAGGTTATATTTTAAAAGGGGTCTGCATTGTGGTGAGAGAAGGTTTTAGGGGTTCAGGTTATATTTTGAAAGGGGTCTGCATTGTGGTGAGAGAAGGTTTTAGGGGTTCAGGTTATATTTTAAAAGGGGTCTGCATTGTGGTGAGAGAAGGTTTTAGGGGTTCAGGTTATATTTGAAAGGGGTCTGCATTGTGGTGAGAGAAGGTTTTAGGGGTTCAGGTTATATTTTGAAAGGGGTCTGTATTGTGGTGAGAGAAGGTTTTAGGGGTTCAGGTTATATTTTTAAAAGGGGTCTGCATTGTGGTGAGACAGGGTTTTAGGGGTTCAGGTTATATTTTTAAAGGGGTCTGCATTGTGGTGAGAGGTTTTAGGGATTCAGGTTATATTTTAAAAGGGGTCTGCATTGTGGTGAGAGAAGGTTTTAGGGGTTCAGGTTATATTTTGAAAGGGGTCTGCATTGTGGTGAGACAGGGTTTTAGGGGTTCAGGTTATATTTTTAAAGGGGTCTGCATTGTGGTGAGAGGTTTTAGGGATTCAGGTTATATTTTAAAAGGGGTCTGCATTGTGGTGAGAGAAGGTTTTAGGGGTTCAGGTTATATTTTGAAAGGGGATCTGCATTGTGGAGAAAGGTTTTAGGGGTTCAGGTTATAGTTTGAAAGGGGATCTGCATTGTGGTGAGAGGATTTAGGGGTTCAGGTTATATTTTGAAAGGGGATCTGCATTGTGGAGAGGTTTTAGGGGTTCAGGTTATATTTTGAAAGGGGATCTGCATTATGGAGAAAGGTTTTAGGGGTTCAGGTTATAGTTTGAAAGGGGTCTGCATTGTGGTGAGAGGGTTTAGGGGTTCAGGTTATATTTTGAAAGGGGTCTGCATTGTGGTGAGAGGTTTTAGGGGTTCAGGTTATATTTTGAAAGGGGATCTGCATTGTGGTGAGAGGTTTTAGGGGTTCAAGTTATATTTTGAAAGGGGATCTGCATTGTGGTGAAAGGTTTTAGGGGTTCAGGTTATAGTTTGAAGGGGGATCTGCATTGTGGAGAGGTTTTAGGGGTTCAGGTTATATTTTGAAAGGGGATCTGCATTGTGGAGAGGTTTTAGGGGTTCAGGTTATATTTTTTAAGGGGATCTGCATTGTGGTGAGAGGTTTTAGGGGTTCAGGTTATATTTTTGAAAGGGGATCTGCATTGTGGAGAGGTTTTAGGGGTTCAGGTTATATTTTGAAAGGGGATCTGCATTGTGGAGAAAGGTTTTAGGGGTTCAGGTTATAGTTGAAAGGGGTCTGCATTGTGGTGAGAGGATTAGGGGTTCAGGTTATATTTTTGAAAGGGGATCTGCATTGTGGAGAGGTTTTAGGGGTTCAGGTTATATTTTGAAAGGGGATCTGCATTATGGAGAAAGGTTTTAGGGGTTCAGGTTATATTTTGAAAGGGGTCTGCATTGTGGTGAGAGGTTTTAGGGGTTCAGGTTATATTTTGAAAGAGGATCTGCATTGTGGTGAGAGGTTTTAGGGGTTCAAGTTATATTTTTAAAGGGGATCTGCATTGTGGTGAAAGGTTTTAGGGGTTCAGGTTATAGTCTGAAGGGGGATCTGCATTGTGGAGAGGTTTTAGGGGTTCAGGTTATATTTTGAAAGGGGATCTGCATTGTGGAGAGGTTTTAGGGGTTCAGGTTATATTTTTTAAGGGGATCTGCATTGTGGAGAAATGTTTTAGGGGTTCAGGTTATAGTTTGAAAGGGGTCTGCATTGTGGTGAGAGGGTTTAGGGGTTCAGGTTATATTTTGAAAGGGGATCTGCATTGTGGAGAGAGGTTTTAGGGGTTCAGGTTATATTTTTAAAGGGGATCTGCATTGTGGTGAAAGGTTTTAGGGGTTCAGGTTATAGTTTGAAAGGGGATCTGCATTGTGGAGAGAGGTTTTAGGGGTTCAGGTTATATATTGAAAGGGGATCTGCATTGTGGAGAGAGGTTTTAGGGGTTCAGGTTATATTTTGAAAGGTGTCTGCATTGTGGAGAGAGGTTTCAGGGGTTCAGGTTATATTTTGAAAGGGGTATGCATTGTGGTGAGAGAAGGTTTTAGGGGTTCAGGTTATATTTTGAAAGGGGTCTGCATTGTAGTGAGATAGGGTTTTAGGGGTTCAGGTTATATTTTTTAAGGGGTCTGCATTGTGGTGAGAGGTTTTAGGGATTCAGGTTATATTTTAAAAGGGGTCTGCATTGTGGTGAGAGAAGGTTTTAGGGGTTCAGGTTATATTTTGAAAGGGGTCTGCATTGTGGTGAGAGAAGGTTTTAGGGGTTCAGGTTATATTTTAAAAGGGGTCTGCATTGTGGTGAGAGAAGGTTTTAGGGGTTCAGGTTATATTTTGAAAGGGGTCTGCATTGTGGTGAGAGAAGGTTTTAGGGGTTCAGGTTATATTTTGAAAGGGGTCTGTATTGTGGTGAGAGAAGGTTTTAGGGGTTCAGGTTATATTTTAAAAGGGGTCTGCATTGTGGTGAGACAGGGTTTTAGGGGTTCAGGTTATATTTTTAAAGGGGTCTGCATTGTGGTGAGAGGTTTTAGGGATTCAGGTTATATTTTAAAAGGGGTCTGCATTGTGGTGAGAGAAGGTTTTAGGGGTTCAGGTTATATTTTGAAAGGGGTCTGCATTGTGGTGAGAGGGTTTAGGGGTTCAGGTTATATTTTGAAAGGGGTCTGCATTGTGGTGAGAGAAGGTTTTAGGGGTTCAGGTTATATTTTGAAAGGGGATCTGCATTGTGGTGAGAAGGTTTTAGTGGTTCAGGTTATATTTTGAAAGAGGTCTGCATTGTGCTGAGAGAAGGTTTTAGGGGTTCAGGTTATATTTTAAAAGGGGTCTGCATTGTGGTGAGAGAAGGTTTTAGTGGTTCAGGTTATATTTTGAAAGGGGTCTGCATTGTGGTGAGAGAAGGTTTTAGGGGTTCAGGTTATATTTTGAAAAGGGTCTGCATTGTGGTGAGAGGTTTTAGGGGTTCAGGTTATATTTTGAAAAGAAAATGAGCTGAAGCTTTTTAAAACTGTTTTGGCTGACTAAGCTGCAATCCTCTAAAAAAACAAACAAACAAAAAACCCCAGCAAAAAAACCCTACAAAAACAAACAAACATAAAAGACCCACACTCCACAACCACTCACACACACACAAAAAAAAGTATAATAAAAAATAAAAAATGCAAACGACCAAAACAACAAGAGGACTGCCACTCACCAGAACTATTCAATAACAACAGCAGAATAAAACAGGTTTAAAGAAATATAAACGTATTTTTCTAACAAAAACGTGTTTACGTCACAGATGAGTTAATATCGTTGAACGGAATAGCTTTGGCGTCCGGGTCATCACTATGGATCAGCCGATTAGATGCCTTTAATTAATTAATTAATTAATTTCAACTTATTTTCGTGCTTATATCCAACTCGCTCTGGGTTGGAGCTGGTACCGGGCTACGACCCTTGTACCTACCAGCTTGTAGTACGATGGCTTAACCACTGCGCCACCGATGCCTTTAAATCGGTATCCCATGTGCTAGTACGTGAGATATCGCCTTGTAATACCACACATCTTACATGGTCGTCGGTGAGTAAGAAATTAAATAAATATACCAAACAACAAAAGGAACGCAAATTTTAATTCAGTTATCTTTAATTTATTTAAAATTATTCAGTTTTGAATTTCATTAGTTTTCATGTCTATTAAAATTAGCAAGGTCTTTTGAACATTTTGGGCCTATTCTATCCTGATATTTTTATTTTATTATTATTTTTATTTTTTTAAATTTTAAAATGCGTATCTTTGTTCACTATACATTTTTGATCGTGTGAGAGATATAGATACTAAAGTACACTTATCAACTGTTCAATTCTTATATCATAGGCGTCGGATGTGGGGGGGGGGGGGGGGGGGGGGCAGTGGCGTAGGCTGGGGTGGGTTGGGGTGGTCGGACGCCCCCCCCCCCCCCCCCGCTGAAGCAAATGGTCCGCTTTCAGAACTAAAACATACAGGTTTATGCATATGAAGTTTCTGGTGGTGCAAAAACAATAGAAAAAGGGTCCACTTGGATCATATTCGACACCCCACCCCCCCCCCCCACCCAGGTCCAGATCATGCTACGCCCTGGGGGGGGGGGGGGGACTGCCCATTTGTTCATCACGCAATGTCCGATGCGTGTTTTTGTGCTGGGGTGTCGTTAAATATACTATCATGTAATTTTGATGATGACGATGGTGGTAGTGGTGGTGGTGGTGGTGACGATATGATGAAGTTGATGATGATAACAGTTATGATGATAATGTTGGACTCCTGTCACACCCCCCCCCCCCAACCCCACCATCATCCTTGGATCCGCCAATGCGTGACATATTTTTAAGACCATGTACTTTTAACAATTTAGCCATGTGCATTTTGTTTTTCATATTGTATCTGGTATCAGTTTTGTCAGTGTTAAATTCAAGTGAATACATTTTCTCTCCTTTTTCTTCTTCTTCCAGTCATTTAGTTCCAATATTCAATTTTCTTTCTTTTTTTCCCCGTCACCACACAATGCTGTTTCGAATGCATAAACCTGTCTATCGATTTCAAAAGACTTGCGTAACTCAATTTTACGGAACCAGTCTTCGATTAAAATGCATTACACAACACGCATTGTGATTGGTTGTATCAGCCTGTCAACTTGAGCAGTAAGAGGGACGAATAAAAACTCGTTTGGTCATTAACCAGTGTTGTACTTTCTTTTTTCTTTCTTTCTTCTTTCTTTCTTTCTTTCTTTCTTTCTTTCTTTCTTCTTCGATTAAAATGCATTACACAACGCGCATTGTGATTGGTTGTATCAGCCTGTCAACTTGAGCAGTAAGAGGGACGAATAAAAACTCGTTTGGTCATTAACCATTGTTGTACTTTCTTTTTTCTTTCTTTCTTTCTTTCTTTCTTTTCTTTCTTTCTTTTTTAAAAACGAGATTACAAACCCCCCAGAAAACAACAACAACCCCCCCCCCAAAAAAAAAAAAAACCCCAAAAACAACAACAACCCCAACCCCAACAACAAAACAAAACAAGAAAACACAAGAAAAGATAAGAAGAAGAAAGAAAGAAAGAAATATCCAATGGACTCTTGTATCTATTCCTATCGATCCAAGTTAGAGGGTTTACGGGTTTTAAACCCGCCCTTTAGCTTCCATGTAAAACACTACACGTTTAACGTCTCTCTCTCTCTCTCTCTCTCTCTCTCTCTCTCTCTCTCTCTCTCTCTCTCTCTCTCTCTCTCTCCTCTGTCTCTCTGTCTGTGTGTGTATGTCTCTCTCTCTCTCTCTCTCTCTCTCTCTCTCTCTCTCTCTCTCTCTCTCTCTCTCTCTCTCTCTCTCTCTCTCTCTCTCTCTTTCCATCAAACACACATTGCATCCCCTTCTCAAAATCCTAGTTCCGCCCCTAAACACCACTGAATCATTTAAAACACCCCCATTGACAAACAACAAATACCACAGACTTTAAGATACCAGTAAATTGTGAAACGTTGGTTGGGAGAAATAAATCAGTTGTTCCAACATCCTGCCCCAACCCACTCTCCCACCCGCGAATTAAGCGGGGGGGGGGGGGGGGGGGGGGGACTAGCTAGCAAGTGTTTCGCTACGTGGAGCTCACGTCGATTGGACGTTCGGCTGATTGCATATTGCATGTTTGGGTAATACAGCAATTTATGGCACGCTAAACGTAATCTCACAGTGCAATCAGGTCACCCGCATACCACACTGCGTTTCACTGATGCACAAATATACTAAAAGCCAGTAATTACGAATCGCCGTAAATGATGTAATAAAAAAAAGTAAGGTATTTATGTAGCCATTATTGACGTCACTTTAATAGACTAATGAACACCCGCCACAAGCCGGTGATTGAGATATGCGAGGTTTTCGTGCCACTGTCAAAAGTGATTAAACATGTTTTCCCCACATATTAAAGAAAAAAAAAAAAAAAAAAAATCGGTAGAAACTTTGCCTGAGGTGCTTGGGTCGAATGGCGGAATCCACTCATAGACCATTTCTCTGATTTCTCCCACCGTTCCAAACATTTCTCCACGACTGATATATCAAAGGCGTGGTATATAATATCCTTTCTGTGCAGTGGCGCTTATAAAAGATCTCTTTCTGCTAATGGGAAAATGTAGCTGGTTTTCTCTCAAGACTACATAATAATTACCAAATGTTTGATCTTCAAAAGCCAAATGCGGATGTACGCTAATGGCGTCGTTAAACAAAAACAAAAAAGCAGGATTTTATTTATTGATCGAGTTGTGCACGAACAAGAATGTGTGATGGCAATAAGGTTATTGCTTAAATGTTGTCTCTTCAAGTAATTGTAAGCCAGTGCTAAGTTTAATTTTAGGTGCGAAATTGACTTGAGTCCTGACTCAGTCTTTAATGACGTCACACGCCTGTACTATACATGCAATCTAATTAAAATTAGCTCCACTATTACATGTGGATCTAACAGCAGCACGTTGGAGCTCATGTCCAGTTTACTTTTCATTCGACCAATCAAAACCTTACTTGCAAAATCATGCCAGTGATTTGAAGAATTTGAAAACATTCGGGATTATGCCGAGGGTATACGAAATGATTCGGGTGAATTACGAAGTATGCCAGAAACTAATTTTAATATAAAATTTTATATAAAATTCGTTTCAAGACGAAAAAAGAAAAAGAACCGTGATGGTATAGCCATGAAATCTGTTTATACTAGTATACAATCCAAAGTTTATTACTGCACTTTCCCCCCTGTTTTTTCAATGTTTAAATGGACCAACAAGTTCGACTATTGTATAAATAGTCTCGCCCGATATTTTTAGAATTTGTATGATCCCGAATAACGCTATAAAAGGCGAAGTGTAATTGGTCGATATTTAAATTGTTATTTCTAGATGAAATGTCACCTGGACATGGGAGTCCACGCAATGCTGTTAGATCTACTGGTAAACCAGTAGAGCTAATTTTAATCAGATTGCTTTACATGGTGTTGCCATGTTGAGTCTAGAAAGTCCAAAAGTGTTATAAGCACGGGGTCTGGGCCTGGGCACGTGCTTATAAAACGTTTAGAATGTAGACTAAAATCTCTAATGACGTCACACGCATGCGATTTGTATGGCGTTGCCATGAAGTTAATGTCGCAGACTCCATAAAAGTCTTCAGTCTTGACTCTAAATATTTTGTAAACACGAGACTTGGGCCCCGTTTTACGAAACAATCTTGGCACTACGATCACCACCCGTACGTGGTGCATTGCTATCTTATGCAAGGTGATCTTAGTGCTACGAACGCTTCGTAAAACGAGGGCACAGTGAAGGTATTACTTTCTGGCTTTGTGATCACGAACCGGCCTCGTTGGCGTCGTGGTTATGTCATCGGACATAAGGCTGGTAGGTAGTGGGTTCGCATCCCGGTATCGGTTCCCACCCAGAGCGAGTTTTAACGACTCAGTGGGTAGGTGTAAGGCCACTACACCCTATTCTCTCTCATTAATGTTTCAACTAACAACTAACCCACTGTCCTGGACTGTGTGCCCATGAAAGCGTGCTTGAACCTTAATTGGATTAAAAACACGAAAAAAAGTTGAAATGAATGAATGTAATCACGAAGCTTCCACTGACCTACTTGAAGGTTCAGGCACGTCCATCCTGGGCACGGTTTCTGATTCGCGCCAAATGTCATGTCCAGGACAGAAAGAGGAAATTTGTATTTAAGGGATACATTTTATTTGGAATAAATTAGTAAATTGAGAATATATTAAAGGGACATTCCTGAGTTTGCTGCAATTTTTAAGATGTTATCAACTAACAGAGACTTTTTATTGATTGTAATTACATATCAAATATATTTTTCTGCATAAAATATCAGTGGCTGCATATTAAACGTATTTTTGATCGTTCCAATATTTGTATTTTCCTAAAATATGTTTTTTTCGTACGTACGAAACTATTTGAAGACAAAATCCAGTTTGGGCTTCTTACAAATATTAAGACGACCAGAAACACATTGAATATACAGACACTGCTATTCTAAACAATACTATTGAATTACACACCAATTTGGACGACCTACCCAAAAATAAACATTACTCAACCTATTGGCCTAGTAGGTCCTCCCCTGGCGGACAAAGAATGGATGAGACATTGCGTCCAGTATTCTGTTCTAGGTCAGGCCCCTGGCTATCCAGAAAGGGGACCCGGCAGACATGCTCGAAACCTTAGTGGTATATGAGCATGTTAAAATGCACCCACCCATTGCATCCAGTCCAGAGGAAAGATTAGATGAGAATGTTATCTACTTAATTAGTTATTGACCTACTTTGTTTACAGGTTCCACCTTATATATAACGATTGTCCCAACACGGTAGTGTGCCTTTAACAAAGGAGAATATCAATTATTAACCACGGATACACTGATCCCGGCTTCTGCTACGCCTGGTAGTAAATCTAACATGAAAGAGATCGACTACGGAGAAGTTTTATGTCGTGCGCGAGCCGGTATTCAATCAATGGTCGGCTCATCGATTCCCGAAATTAAACCAATTACAGTTCATTTGTTCTCGGATCGCCGTCCATTGCCTGTCATGGTTTTTATTAAAACGTTATCGCCAGTTAATCCCGACGTCAGATTGGACGCAGGTAATTAATTTAGGCTGCGCCGGGAGAGCTTAGAACGTGAGGCGGGGAGACCGTTTGAAATGGCGTCTTTGTTGTGTTTTGATATTTACAAAAAAAAAATATATATATTTTTATTTATTTATAAAATTAGCAGACAGTAAGATCCTGTTTGATGATGAACCAGTTCAAAGAAATGAAAACAAAATGATGTGTACAGGAACAAATGAAGATTTCACCAACAATACCGTATATATATATATATATATATATATATATATATATATATATATATATATATATATCTCTCTCTCTCTCTCTCTCTCTCTCTCTCTCTCTCTCTCTCTCTCTCTCTCTCTCTCTCTCTCTCTCTCTCTCTCTCTATATATATATATATATATATATATATATATATATGTGTGTGTGTGTGTGTGTGTGTGTGTGTGTGTGTAATGTTACTGGCTCTTCTAAAATTCAACTAGCCCTCCAATTATCACATTGCAATTTAATTGCACAGCCAAAATCAAAAGCATCCACTATTTTGCCAAACCCCCAGTCAGATTGTACAGATAATGATACTACCTTGATCATATATTACGGTTTTGTCGTTCAGATTACCTTAGATGTTCCATCAACTGCCTAAAAACCTGCGTCAGATTTAAACTATGTACTTTGATAGTAATGTGTACAAAAAATATTATAATTTACACTGAACTTCCCTCCCCCCATCCCCGCACCAAAAAATTAAAAGAAATATTATTTGAGATGGTGTGAGTTTAAAACTGAATAAATTAATGCTTTTATATGAATTTTATCTTCATTCATTATGAAGTTACATGTCAATTCATTAGTTCCCTTTTGACGCAAACGGACAATAGACTAATCATGAATATGTTCTACCCGTAGTAATGGAATATTTTATTGTTATTAGTGTGAGTTAAAACTACAAGATAGATTTTGATTTTGTCCTAGAGTAATATAAGCTAATTAAATATGCTTCATTTTTACCATATCATTGAATAACAATTGTCAAAAAAGTAGGTCTACTAGGCAATTATGACGTATCCAATCCATTCCAATAAGCCGACAACTTCCAGATTTTAAAAATACATGCAGTGTCTGCAATACGTTTTGAGTTCTATTTTTTTTAGAAAGACTCGGCCCATAACCACAGAAGCTGAGTCTGGCGCTGTTAAAATATGGAGCATGTTCTGTCTTCTGCTGCCAAATCTGTAGTTCGCGCCAGCGCAGACGCCGTGTGTTTTACCACATTCGATTCTGTCTGAGTGCTTTCTTTTTTAACTGGTACCATACTCGCCAGACGCTTAAATCGATTCTCGCCTAACAGACTACCTTTGTAAAATTCATAGTCGCCCTTTAGCCAATAAACCGGCCTCGGTGGCGTCGTGGCAGGCCATCGGTCTACAGGCTGGTAGATACTGGGTTCGAATCCCAGTCGAGGCATGGGATTTTTAATCCAATACCGACTCCAAACCCTGAGTGAATGCTCCGCAAGGCTCAATGGGTAGGTGTAAACCACTAGCACCGACCAGTGATCCATAACTGGTTCAACAAAGGCCATGGTTTGTGCTATCCTGCCTGTGGGAAGCGAAAATAAAAGATCCCTTGCTGCTAATCGGAAGAGTAACCCATGTAGTGGCGACAGCGGGTTTCCTCTCAAAATCTGTGTGGTCCTTAATCATATGTATGACACCATATAACCGTAAATAAAATGTGTTGAGTGCGTCGTTAAATAAAACATTTCTTTCTTTTAGCCAATAAAGGTGGCCACGGGCGACCGGGCGACTGCTAATTTTCAACCCTAATATATACACGTATATATGTTTCGTCACGAGTATTTTGTAATATGGAAAAAATTGGGGGGTGGGGGTTGACTTATAAAGTACTCTCATCTCATATTGTTCTTTCAGCAGCTGCCAATAAAGGAAAGAAAGGAATGTTCGATGACACTCCGGTACCCTACTTAATCGGCTGCATTACAGTTAAGGGTGTTTCTAACGACACCACTAGAGCACAGTGATTAATTAACCATCATTAGATGTCACACATTTGATAATTCGGACACGTAGTCTTCAGAGAAAACACATTCATTCATTCAGAGGAAAGCCGCTAAATTTCATTTTCATTAGGGATCTTTTATATACCAGTCATTGAGCACTGGTTGGGACTAAAAAAACCCAACTGGGTTCACCGAGGAGGTTCAGACATACGACCCAATCACCTCACTCGCTCGCCTCCACCCCCGCCCATTTCTCTCTCTCTCTCTCTGCGTGTCTATCCCCCTCTCTCCCCTTATCTCTCTCCAGTATCTGTCTCTCTCTCTATATGCCTTTTTCTGTCTTTGTCCGTCTGTCTTTCTCTCTCTGTTTCTCTCCCTTCTTCCCCCCTCTCTCTCTCTCTCTCTCTCTCTCTCTCTCTCTCTCTCTCTCTCTCTCTCTCTGTCATATATATATATATATATATAATATATATATATATATATATATATATATATATATATATATATATATATATATATGTCTCTCTCTCTGTCTCCCCGTCTCTCTCTCTTTCATTTTTTTTTACTTTCAATAAATTAACTATCGGCCACAAAATGTACTAGTGCATTACTGAAATTAACATGTCAAAAAGTACCGTTGACACTAGTGTTATATAAAGAAATAAAGAAAGATAGAAACAATGAAAGAAAGAAAGAAAAGAAAAAACCCCAAAGTTAAATCAGTTTACTTCAATATACATAGACTTGAACTAAAACCTTAATCCAACGATCCACCTGTTAGTGTTACGTCAATGAACAAAGAAAATTGAAAGGAAAAATCCGGACGCCATTGAACGACGACGTAATTAGGTAAATCTCACGCGTAGTAACACAAAGAAGCGTAACAAAAGAGGAAAATGGTTCTGAGCGCTCTACTAACTGGCTTATAGCAGCGCATTATTAGACATGAAAACGGGTTCAATTTCTTAGGAAATCACTCTCGTTACTGGGCAAATTGATGCTGGATACAGCAACCAATCGCTTGGATGAGAAAAAATAATATAATTTGTCCACAAATTAGTTCCTAATGAGTCCTTTTCTTACCGAGGGCAAGATGGTGAATCGGTCGATTTAAAGATGCATTTAGCCCTCATCTTCTTTAATGGTTGATTTTAGGTTTGGTTTTGTTGGATTTTTTTTTAAAAGTAAAGTTAAAGTTTGTTATGTTTAACGTCACCACAAGAGCGCATTGATGTATTAATCATCGGCTGTTGGATGTCAAACTTTTAGTAGTCATAAACATACGGTACAGGGAGGCAAGTGTGTGTGTGTGTGTGTGTGTGTGTGTGTGTGTGTGTGTGTGTGTGTGGGGAGGGGATTGCCCCTCCCAGTGCTGAAGCAAAACCTTAAATCCGGGAAAAAATGATACAGATATTCGGGCAAAATGTGCTAACCTGAGACCTTTTTTACCATGTATTTCCATCATTCTACCCTCAAAATTAGCTGTAATCCATGTAAAAATGTGCAGTGATTGGTTTGCAACCCTAAAGCCCCGGTCACGCTGTCAAGGATCGTCTGGCCGGATCCACAACGGATGAAAACCTCACGAATAACCCCGCATAGTGGTCTATCCGCAGTCCCCTACGGGTGCACCACGGTTTAACTACGGTTTTCGACGCATACACCAAGGATTATTAAAAATAGGGGTTAGTTGACAACGGGGAGCGCTACGGGTTGCTACGGAACGCTAAGGATCGGTACAGTTTAGTACGGACCACAACGGTTTGTCACGAATGATGCCGGGTCGTATCCGTGACTAACCTGGCGTCCTGATCCTTGACAATGTGACCTGGGCTTAGCTGTTTCGTAGTAATGCTGATATGAATAAAATTGTGCCTTCCAGATTCGGGCAGTTTAGTTTAATTCAGGTAAATGCCAGGCCCCCCCCCCCCCCCCCCACCCTACAAAATGGAGCCCGTATACGCCTATGTTGGTGGTTCTGACATATTATAGTCGCATAGTAAACCCGCTACATTTCACAATTTTCCCACGAGTAGTATAATATTATGATGTTTTATATTCACTTTTCCCACAGCTCAGCAATGCTCGACACGGCTTGGGTGATCAGTATAAAACCAGGCCTAATTATACTAAGTATACTAAGACAAAACAGTTCAGCAACATGTACTACTGCATTTATATACTACTCAAAAGAATTTAAGGGTCAAAAATTTATAACCAAATAAGTTTCAGAGTGTATTAGATTGATGATGTAAACTACACCAAAACTTTAATTTATTGTTCCATATTTACAAAAAACCACAAATAAACGTCACTGTATACAAGAAAGTCACATGACATGCTGTTAAAGTTGAAGGTTGTCAAACATGGATTTTACACATTAGAACATTCGTTTAATAGTGTGTGAATCCACCCCTGGCGCGAATACACTCGACACATCGTTGCCTCATGCTGTTGATCAGACGTCTGAAGAACTCTTGGGGAATGGCCTGCCACTCTGCCATAAGAAGTTGACCCAGATCATGAAGGTTGGCCGGAGGGGCATGGTTATCCCGAACTCTCCTGCCTAATTCGTCCCAGGCGTGCTCTATTGGGGCCAAATCAGGCGAATATGCTGGCCAATCCATCCTGGCAATACCTTGTTGTCTGAGAAAGTCCGTTACCACCCTGGCGCGATGGGGTCTGGCATTGTCATCCTGCAGAACTGCCCCGCCGCCAATCTGCTGAAGGCCTGGGAGAACCAACGGCCGGATAATCTCATTCAGATAGCAGATTCCATTCAGATTGCCATCCACCACATAGAGGGGGGTCCAGTGGTGGATAGAGATGCCGCCCCACACCATGACGCTGCCACCACCGAACCGGTGACGTTGTCTAACGTTAACGTCAGCGAAGCGCTCCCCAGGACGTCTGTAGACACGAACCCGACCGTCGTTGAACTGGAGACTAAACCTGGACTCATCAGTGAACATCACTCGACCTCACTGAACACGATGCCACCGCAGATGAAGTGTGCACCAGTGACGTCTGGCCGTTCTGTGACGTGGTAGGAGTGGTGGTCGAACAGCCTGGCGACGGCAGCGTAGATTATTGGCTCTCAGACGATTGCGTATGGTTTGATCAGACACTCGAGTTCCAGTCGCAGTCCGCAGATTGTCACGTTGTCACGTAATCGGCGTGCAGTGGTTGTGCGTTGACGTAGAGCCATATTGGTGATGTAGCGGTCCTCTCTATTTGTAGTGCTTCGGGGTCTTCCCGAACGTGGACGATTTCGAACAGAATTCGTTGATTGGTACCGTTGCCACAGTCGGCCAACGACACTGACTGACACCAAGTCTCAGAGCAACATTTCTTTGCGTATTGCTAAGCAATAGCCCTTCCTCGATCTTCGATAGTCAGTTGACGTTGTACCATTGTTGAATTTGGAGTGTGCACCGTACACGAACGCAAGCTCCAATTATACAGAAATTCAGCATTGGGAACATGGAATACACATGCAAAGCGTGCAAATGAAGCGCTTTGTGAAAAAGCAAGTTATGGGCACTTAGCAGACCTTTCGCCTTCGCCCTAATTTACGTGCAAATGTAAGCATGTTTTCGCCATTAGAACTAGTCGACAGTGTCAATGACAGTGGATTTTAATTCATTTATGGGTTGCTTAGACCCACTTTCGTCAAAATGGAACAATACCATGCGTGACATTATGGTCTAGCTAATATAACTGACATTCAGAAAATAATGTCGAAAATATCGTATATATTTAAAGGGACATTCCTGAGTTTGCTGCATTGTAAGATGTTTCCGACTAATAAAATATTTCGACAATTCAACTTACGTATTAAATATATTTTCTTGTTTAGAATATCAGTGTCTGTATATTCAATGTGTTTTTGATCGTTTTAATGTTTGTAACAAGCCCAAACTGGATTTTGTCTTCAAATAATTTTAGGAAATAAAATGACATTTAACCAAGTACAAATAATAGAACGATCAGAAACACTTTTAATATACAGCCACTAATATTTTATGCACAAACATATATTTGATATGTAATTACGATCGTTAAAAAGGCTCTGTTAGTCGATAACATCTATTAAAAATAGCAGCAAACTCAGGAATGTCCCTTTAAGAGACACTATATATAAGAATCCGTTTGAAAGAAAAAAAAGAGAAATGTTTTATTTAACGACGCACTCAACACATTTTATTTACGGTTATATGGCGTCAGACATATGGTTAAGGACCACACATATATTGAGAGAGGAAACCCGCTGTCGCCACTTCATGGGATACTCTTTTCGACTAGCAGCAAGGGATCTTTTATATGCACCATCCCACAGACAGGGTAGTACATACCACGACCGTTGATATACCAGTCCTGGTGCACTGGCTGGAACGAGAAATAACCCAATGGGTCCACCGACGGGGATCGATCCCAGACCGACCGAGCGAGTGTTTTACCACTGGGCTACGTCCCACCCCCTAAAGAATCTGTTTGATACCATGTATCACCAGCCTCGGTGGCACAATGGTTAAGCCATTGGACTACAGGCTGGTAGGTACAGGGTTCGCAGCCCGGTACCGGCTCCAACCCAGAGCGAGTTCTTAAGGGATCAATGGTTAGGTGTAAGGCCACTACACCCTAATCTCTTTCACTAACCACTAAGAAACGTAACAACTAACCCACTGTCCTCGACAGACAGCCCAGATATCCGAGGTGTGTGCCCAAGACAGCGTGCTTCAACCTTAATTAGATATAAGCACGAAAATAAGTTGAAATGAATAAATGAAAAAAAACCCAAAACATTTATCTTACAACGAGTTGTTTAAAAACGTATATAACGAACATTTAAACATTTACGACGTCGAGACCTAAATCAGCGTATAAATATACCAGCTTGACTGGCATGGAGGTGACAGAATACCCCCCCCCCCCCCCTAAGATACGAACCCAGTACCTTCCAACATTCATTCAACCGATGCGCCATAATGGCCAATTGTAGCCCAAAATAAGTCTGCCGGTAACTACACAACTCGACCTTGGTTGACGGTAAGACTCCTGTACCGAAAAGCGTGTTAAATTTTACGTTCTTATCACGAGCTTTTTTTCTCTCTTCCAAACTCTTGTTAAATCTGAACCAAAATTTTAAAGTTAAAGTTTGCTTTTGTTTAACGACACCACTAGAACATATTGAATTATTAATCATTGGCTATTGGATGTCAATTTTTTTTTCCATTAGTAGCAAGTGATCTTAAATAAGTACCATCCCACAGACAGAATAGCACATACCACGGCCTTTGATATACCAGTAGTGGTGCACTGTCTGGAACGAGAAATAGCCCAATGGGCCCACCGACGAGGATCGATCCCAGACCGATCGCGCATCAAGCGTGCGTTTTACCACTGGGCTACGTCCCAACCCAGAGTTTAAAGTCTTAGGCACTAAGTTTTGTTAATCTACAAACCATCTGGATAAAGTTACAATAGCGTGGAACGAAAGTCAGTGACGTTGAAACAGGGAAATACGCTCTCAAAATAACCGTTGTTTCTCTGAGGTACATGCATTTTTAGAATTAAGAAAAAATGTATTTCGCCGTATTACAAACACCAGGATGATCAGAAACATTTCGAATGAACAAAAATAGATAGTCTAAACAATTTAAATTATCAAAAACTGACTCTAATAGGAAAAAGACGCACCCATCTCATAGTGTTTAAAAACTGGGGTCTGTGTCTTTAAACTGTCTAGGTTGACGAAAAGTCATTCGTGACACGAAACACGCACGGCTACAAAGACTCGGTCTGTAATCTACTTACACTCGGAAGCCGCTTATTGACAAATGAGTGTTCTTGCAAGAGGGTCGCCCGGCGTGTAATCGGGAATCTTCGGACATCACGCAAAGTACTTCCTTAGAGGTAATCCGCTTGTTCGAACAAGGAAGAACACTTCGACGATTTGCTATACCATCCACGGTACTGGTGGACCCATCGGACTTGAGACTGGAAGGTAGTGGGTTCGCATCCCGGTACTAGGCTAGGAGTTGTAGGTTGTAGGCCTTTACGATTCATTGGTGCAGCAATCGGACTAAAGACTGGAAGGTAATGGGTTCCCACCCTGGTACCAGCTTCCCACCCATTGCCAATTATAGGCCTAACGTCTTAAAAAGTTCGATTTGTTTAACGACACCCCTAGAGCTGATTCGTAGTGCATATTCACAAGCCACGGTAACATTCCGTATGGTATACTATATTTCGTACGTTCGCATTAGACTATTTCTCTTTCCAACAAAGAGCATGGTAAGTACTATCCTGTCCGTGGGATACTGCATATAAGAGATCCCTTGCTGCTAATCGGAAAGAGTAGCCAGCCTCGGTGATGTAGTGGTAAAGTCATTGGGTTCAAAACTGGTAGGTTGTGGGTTTGCACCCCGGCACCGGCTCCAATCCACAATAACTCAATGGGTAGGTGTGTAAGACCACTGCACTGGCTTTTCTCTGACTAACCACTAACCACTAACCTACTGTCCTGGGCAGACAGCTGTAGTGTGTGCCTAGGACAGCGTGCTTGAACCGTAATTGGATATAAACAAGAAAACAAGTAGAAATGAAAATGATTTAGTCTTCAGTGGGGGCGTGACGCAGCCCATTGGTACAGCGCTCGCCTGATGCGTGATTGATCTAGGATCGATTCCCGTCGGTGGGCCCATTAGGCTATTTCTCGTTCAAACCAGTGCTCCACATCTGATGTAACAAAGGCCGTGGTATGTGTTATTCTGTCTGTGGGGTGATGCATATAAAAGATCCTTTACTACTAATCGAAAAAAAGTAGCCCATGAAGTGGCGACAGCGGGTTTTCTCTCAATATCTGTGTGGTCCTTAACCATATGTCCGACGCCATATAACCGTAAATAAAATGTATTGACTGCGTCGTTAAATAAAACATTTCCTTCGTTCCTTCCTTCTAGTCTTCAGTGCGATTTTTATACAGAGAGTTGAGAATCGATGGATGTCGATTTTCAGGGTCGTACTTAGCTTAAATTAAGTGTGGGTGGTGGGGGTGGGGTGGGGTGGGGGAGGTGTGTGTGTGGGGGGGGGGGAATGGCAGTACAATATTATCATGACATACATGTAGGTCATTTCGAGGTACACAAAAAGAACTCTTTGAAACAAAAAAGGCCCTTTCTTATTTTCCTCAGTGTACAGCTCCTTCCCACCACCCCCTCCATTGCAGTAGGTTCGGCCCTGGTGTAATGTGAATGGAGCGAGTTAGTGGATGGGTGAGTTGGTGAGAGAGTAAACTGATGAATGAATGAATCCCCATTACTCTCTACTTCCCACACCTCCATCTCCCCACCCAACAGCCCTACCATCATTCCATATTCACCCCTACCACTCCCTGTCCCAATCCTAACATCCCTACCCCCATCCCATCTCCCCAACCCCCGCACAATAATTCCTCATTCAAACATCGTCACCGCATCTTCACCACCCAACTCAGTATCCACACTCTACCACCCTACTCCCATCCCCACCACCATACTCTATCTTCCCATCCTAACAGCCTTACCCCACCCAGTTCCACCCTCACTCTATCTCCCAATCATAATACACTTACCCACAACCCATTAGTCGAACGCCACCTACTCATCTCTAGGTTTCTTTCTAAACTGTTTGATGTCATAAAAAAACGAAGATAACATGAAAGTTTAAAAATAGAACAGAAAAGAGAAGAAAAAAGGAAATTGTTTCTTGATTAATTAAAAGGTTAAAAAAAGTTATACACAAAATAGGAGATCGATTAAAGATAAACTGTAGTACGTTTTTCGAACTAGGTAAAGGAAATGTTTTATTTAACGACGCACTCAACACATTTTATTTACGGTTATATGGCAACTAGGTAACCCAACTTGTCAAATACTTGACTTTTCTTTCTTTACAGCATGCTTCCTTGTAGAATTCGGAAAGAAAAACAAATAAACAATAAATAGAATTTTATTTAGAAATATATTTTATTTTAAGATGTGCAAATAATAAATAATGTATTAATTTGTTACAGCCAATTATTGAGATTACTGATTATTTTTGTTGGAGGGAGAGAGAGAGAGAGAGAGAGAGAGAGAGAGAGAGAGAGAGAGAGAGAGAGAGAGAGAGAGAGAGAGAGAGAGAGACAGCGTCAGTTAAATAAATAAATAAACGTAACAAAAACAACAGCTAAAAACTAACTGACTAGCTAAATTATAAATAAATAAACAAAAAGAAAACTAAAAAGAAAGAAATTAAAAAATAAAAAGAGAAGAAAAAAAATGTTTTTCTTTCTTTTTTCTTCTTTTTTAAAGATTTTTTATAACAATATTTATTCAAATAAATGAAGTGGATCGGAAAACAGCTAGTAGATATTAACACGGATTTTGTCTCGCATTGTCCAGACCCGCACGAAATGTTCAAAAAACATCTTCCCATACTGATTTCGACACGTAGCGATCAACAGATCAGCAATTTTCGCCGGATCTACGTACATGCGCAGTCGGGTATCAGCCGAAAGCGCGTCGATAATGACGTCAGTCGTTAGAAACCGGATGTTGTAAATATCCAAGCTGTCAAATAGTTCCCTGAGAAAGCGCCTCTTCTCGTCCAACCCAAATACGCGGATGAATTCCTCGTAGTTGAGTTTTTTGTCCGAGTCTGCAGCTAGAGCCAGAAGTAGTTTCGTGATGTCCACGTTGCTCATAAAGTCGAGTTTCGTCGCTGCGAAGATTTCGTCTTCTGTTAGAACGCCGTTGTTGTCGGTGTCGAGAATTCTGAACATTCGACGTAACGCCATTTGTCTGAAAAAAGAGAACATTTTTCGTTTGTATCTTTCTTTTGTTTTAAGTTTATTAATGTGCCTATATCCCCAAAAGGTTCAGACACGTCGTTTGTATCTGTAACATTAGCTACTGTAAACCCCCCCCCCCCAAAAAAAAAAAAAACAATGGCGGAATTTGTTAATTTGATTTTAAATTATTATTAAAACATTTTTTCTTTTGTATCTGTAGACCATCTTAGTTACTAAACACCCAATCAAATGTCTGAAGAAAAAAAAATCAAGATGGCAGAATTTGTTAATTTGTTTTTAATGCATAATGCTCTGTAAATATTAGAGCTTTTTTTTTGTATCTTTAGACCATTTTAGCTATTCAACCACCGAGTCAAATGTTGAAGAAAAAAAAAAAAACAGAAAAAAAAGGGGAAAACCCCCCCAACAAAAACAACAAGAAGGCGGAATTTGTTAATTTGTTTTTAATGAACCGTGCTCCGTAATGATTAACAAACATTTTTTCTTCTTATCTATAGGCCATCTTAATTATCCAACCACCCGATCAAGTGTTAAAGACCCCTTATCTGAAGGAAAAACAAAATCAAGATTGCAGAATTTCTTAATTTGTTTTTAATGAACCATTCTCCGTAATTATTAACAGACATTTTTTCTTATTATCTATAGGCCATCTTAATTATCCAACCACCCGATCAAGTGTTAAATGTCTGAAGGGAAAACAAAATCAAGATGGCGGAATTTCTTAATTTGTTTTTAATGCGCAACGCTCCGTAATTATTATTAAAACATTTTTCTTGTGTATCTGTAGACTATATTAGCTGTTCAACCGATCAAGCGTTAGCAGCCTCTATAGCAACGACACTCGAGTGTACACAGAAACATCGCTCCACGTGTCATTAAAAATAATTAGCGTCCATTTCCACCGTTTCCAGGATCTGTTCCACGTAATATAATTTATGGGTGTCTGCAGGTGACGCCACGGGGAGTTTTAATGTTTTTAATGAACCATTCTCCGTAATTATTAACAAACATTTTTGCTTCTTATTTATAGGCCATCTTAATTATCCAACCACCCGATCAAGTGTTAAATGTCTGAAGGGAAAACAAAATCAAGATGGCGGAATTTCTTTATTTGTTTTTAATGCGCAACGCTCCGTAATTATTATTAAAACATTTTTCTTGTGTATCTGTAGACTATATTAGCTGTTCAACCGATCAAGCGTTAGCAGCCTCTATAGCAACGACACTCGAGTGTACACAGAAACATCGCTCCACGTGTCATTAAAAATAATTAGCGTCCATTTCCACCGTTTCCAGGATCTGTTCCACGTAATATAATTTATGGGTGTCTGCAGGTGACGCCACGGGGAGTTTTAATGTTTTTAATGAACCATTCTCCGTAATTATTAACAAACATTTTTGCTTCTTATTTATAGGCCATCTTAATTATCCAACCACCCGATCAAGTGTTAAATGTCTGAAGGGAAAACAAAATCAAGATGGCGGAATTTCTTTATTTGTTTTTAATGCGCAACGCTCCGTAATTATTATTAAAACATTTTTCTTGTGTATCTGTAGACTATATTAGCTGTTCAACCGATCAAGCGTTAGAAGCCTCTATAGCAACGTCACTCGAGTGTACACAGAAACATCGCTCCACGTGTCATTAAAAATAATTAGCGTCCATTTCCTCAGTTTCCAGGATCTGTTCCACGTAATATAATTTATGGGTGTTTGCAAGCGACGCCACGGGGAGGGAACGTGTGTCTGAAACACTGTCAGCTTATTTAATAAATGTGACGGGCTGTAATACGAACGACAGTCTTCGGTGACATTGCCGTATATAGCAGGGAAGGGGGCATTTCGTTTGGTTTATACCTATTTTCGTGCTTCTATCCAATTAGGGGCGGGACACGCTGTCTGTCTAGGATCGATCCCCGTCGGTGGACCCATTGGGCTATTTCTCGTTCCAGCCAGTGCACAAAAAAAATTGTTTTTGTTTTTGTTTTTGTTTAACGAAACCACTAGATCACATTTATTATTAATCATCGGCTATTGGATGTCAAACATATGGTAATTTTGATATATAGTCTTAGAGAGGAAACCCGTTACATTTTTTTCCATTATTAACAAGGGGTATTTTATATACACCATCCTACAAACAGGATGGCACATACCACGGCCTTTGATATCCCTTGCTACTATTGTACTTTTTTTTCCGTTTGTTTTTTACTGCCTCCTTCCCACTGAGTTAGTTTACTTTGAGTACGACCTTGAATGAAGTTTGAGCCTGACAGGTTATTAGTAACTGTCGTAAAATGTGCTGTTTAATTATAAATATCTGTCACATCAGTCGACAGATCAATACAACTAGCTAGTGTATCTGACGGCTCAACTCACCGTGGCCTGCGAATTAACCTTCTGTTGTTTGTGGAAGATAACGTGTTCACATTGGTATTTGAAAGTCACTGATGTATATTTTCTCATTACCTCATACTGACATCAGTGGCGCATGCGTAAAGACATTGATTTCTTTTTTTGTATGTGTTAGGTCTGTCTCATTATCTGTCTGTATTTCTGTCTGTCTGTATGTCTCTCCCCTATCTCCAGCCATCCCTCGCCTCCTGTCTCATCATCTCCCTTCCCATCCCTCCGTCTGTCTCTCCGCCTGTCGTATGTGTGTAGTAACGAAAATACCTCACCTGAGAACATACACAGGTATGTTGTAGATCTCTGATATATATTCAGTCATACTGACCCTGTCGTCTGTGTAATAACGAAAATACCTCACCTGAGAACATACACAGGTATGTTGTATATCGCTGATATGTACTCCGTCATATTGACTCTGTCTTCTGTGTATTAACGAAAATACCTCACCTGAGAACATACACAGGTATGTTGCATATCGCTGATATGTACTCCGTCATACTGACTCTGCCGTCTTTATTGCTGTCCATTTTCTTGAAAACCTCCTGAAATGTATATATAGTTTACTATCATTATACGGTGAAACCCAGGCGCGTGTGCAGGGAGAAGTGGGTATGGGGTGGGGGTGGGGGGTCTACACTATGGCGAGCGAGGTTTATGTGGGTGGGGTGGAGTCATGTTACCCCGGAAAATATATTGAGAAAACACCAGAAAATATGTTTAAACTGGGATATGTGTGTGTGTTTCGACCCGATATTTCGGTTCAAGGTTCATTTCATGGATAATGCACGTTTTCAACGTCACAGGCTCGAATCCCCTGGATGCGGTCCCATTGTAGACAGGTAGTGTTTGAATGTTCAATTCATCTCTTCAACGACTTTCTTCAATATCTGTGTTTGCAGAACAATATTCTTTCTCTCAGCTTTTTGCTGGTAACGGCACTTAACGTCGGCTACACGGAGTGTCACGCTTGGATCATCTGACACATACTTGAAACACCATCATCTTTATTCTTTTAAACAGATGGTGGTTATGCATGTCTCTTGAGAACACTTACTTTGGTAAGTCTAATCAATGCCATTTATCGACTGTCGGTACGTGTTGGTTTCACTGCATTTCTCGACCATAGTACTTGGCACACACTTGTTAATTGGTGCACCCGGACCGTCCAAACTCACGGATGTTACATAATAGTGTTATCACTAGTTCACAGCATACCAGTATAATGTGTTACAAGGAGGCTTAACAACATACATTATAAATATGTACAATATGCAAGGGCTACAAAAAGGCTTTATAATCTGATTAATTATAGAAGAATATACAAATTATATAGTTTTATTATCATTATTAGACAGACATACATGACACACCGCTGCACACGTATCTGAACCCTCAATCAGAACACTCGATAAAGGGAAATGCCCTCAAAACCTGATATTTTTCACTGTCTCTTTACTTGGTTATGTGAATGTCCGGGTTAAAAGGGTTACACTGTATTGTAATACAGGACTGAAAAAGGTAATTCCACTGTTGGGTATTTGAAAAAAGAAAGAAAGAGATATAATTAGAGAGCAAACCCGCTGCCACCACTGCACGGGCTAGTCTTTTCGATGAATTGACAGGAAGGGATAATTTATTTTCACCATCCCACAGACAGGATGGGTCACAATGAGACAAACATGTAGAGTTTTGAACATGAAACACAAGGTAAAATAGTTAAACAAGTTTTGGGAATATGTATTGAATATTGAATGATATGTATCATGTACACAGTTTAAAAATAATATTCTGTAAGATTTATAAGTGAAGATATGTAGTCCTCCTGCAAACATGCCCATGGAGCTATTTATTGACCCATCCAATTCAACAGGACTGATTTATCCAAGGCTGTGGTATGTCCTATCCTGTCTGTAGGATGGTGCATATAATACATTACTTGCTACTGGATTTCCTCTCTAAGACTATATGTCAGAATTACCTATTGTTTGACATACAATAGCCGATGTTTAATAAATCAATGTGTTCTAGTGATGTCGTTAAACAAGACGGACATTAACTTTAACTTGCACTTTTTTTTTTTATATTAGTACCCCCATACACACACAACCATACCAACACGCCCATTGCGAGTACTAACCTCAGCTTCTTCATCTGAACCGCTCCATCCCTGCTTCTCGAGAATGGCCTTGACCTCATCAACTGACAAATGTCCGTCACTGTCCGTATCCGCTTCGGCAAACTCCGCCTTAAACCGTTCCAACTGATTCTGAACCCAAATTTGCGATTCTGATGGTTCGCTGTCCGCCATGTTGTAACCCAACATTGTCCACGGACTCACTGTCTAAAGTCTGGACACCAAGATAATGTCAAAGAATCTTGACTCAAGCAGTAAAAGTTAATGTTGACAGAATTACAAGGCGTTCGTTGTTGACGGACGGCTATGATGGAAGTTTTAAGGGCCATTGTACTGCGATAAAATAGATAATTAGATCGACCGACGCCCATATGAGAGGAAAGAAAAGAAGGAAAGGAAAGCCTCAAATCTGAAGTGCAGCTTTTATATACTCAACGAAATTAATTAAGATCCAGTGATATTTTAGAAATTTTCTTTTTTAGCCTATGAGGGATGGATGAAAGGTTCAGAGCCTCAGAGCACATCCTGCAATTCTGCCCCCTCTACGATGAATCATCAGTTTTCCACTTCCATCACATGTTGCGTTTCTGACAGATTGCAAATCCCTCACTCAAAGTATACAGTCACCTGAAGAAAACCTAGTAATAGCAGTTCAACAGGCGCTGGCTGACCTTTCTCTACACATGCAAGTTGTAGTCCAGTGGGTTCCAGCACATTGTGGTACTGCAGGGAATGAACATGCTAACAGACTTGCAAAGAGGGAAGCACAATGGAACAGCCAAATGATCCAATCTCTTTCAGAGAGACAAAAAACAAAACAAAAACATAATTAAAAGAAAGTTCCGATGCACCCACGCTACAACCAAGCATCCAATCCATCATCTGGAGAGTTGCCAAGAGACAACAATTTTCAGGCTAAGAACCGGTCACTGCCATCTCAGATCCCATATGCACCGCTTGAAACTGGCAGACACTGATGAATGTCCATGTCAAACAGGACCACAGTCCCCTGAGCACATCCTGCAATTCTGCCCCATCTACGATGAAGCCAGGATAAAGCACTGGCCGAACGGAGCAACACTGGCTGTCAAGCGTTGGGTTCCAAAGAAGACTTGACAGAGACGGCGGGTTTTTATCATCACAACCGGACTCCAAATCTGAAGCATGATCAATTATAGCTTAAACGCAGAAGAAGAAGGAGCCTAACTACGGAGGGTTTAATACACCCTAACAATTTGCATGTTTTAAGTACATAGAGAATACTACATGAGTGGCCGTTAGATACCATTTATCCTACAACGAGTCGTTTTAAAATGTATCTAACCAGCGAATGCGAGTGTGATACGTTTTTAAACAACACGTTGTAAGATAAATGGTATCTAACGGCCACGAATGTATTATTCTATTTCTTACATATTTAAAAAAACCCAGGATTTAAGCACATTTTAACATCTATTCAACTAAAAGTTATTTACAGCCTTACGCGTTGCAGACAAATGATTGTCAGGTTAACTATACGTCATAGTGTAATCGATTTCGATAGTGCTGTTTTTTCATTCTGGAGATATGACTGAAATAATAGTTCTATGAGTAAACTTTGTGTTATTCACAAAGTGTTATTTCCATTGAAAAAGTGCTATTCCCACCGTTGAACAGGGTGTTATTCTCATTGAGGAAAAAAGTATTGTCCCCATTGAAAAGGGTGTTATTCCCATTGAGAAAAAAAGTATTGTCCCCATTGAAAAGGGTGTTATTCCCATTAAAACAAATGTTATTCTGACATCATTAATAACGTCTTTGCTCGGTTACACGGTTTACACTAATTACACTAATAATGAACTTCTTGTGTTATGTTTTATGAGAATAAAGGTCCAATGATGAAGTTTGTAAGTAAAAATGTCATGTTGCTTGTTTTCAGATATAATTTATATCTCATCTCGTGGAATATGCAATTTGATACCAGACATATCGCGGTTCTTTTTAGATTTCACTGGAAGAATTATAAATCATATCTGCCAAAAAAAGAAAAAAAAAGAGAAAAAAGACAGACAGAAAAAAGGAAAAGAAAAATGAAATGGAACAAAGAAAAAAAAAGAAAAAAAGAGAATAGACAAGACGATCAAATGTGAAATATTATCTTTGAATTGAACAAAAAAAGGTCTACAAGATTTATATGTTTCATTAAAGTAGATGACTAATTCCTATTTAAATCCAACAACAACAAAAAATAAAGTAAAGAAAAAGAATTGTGAAGAGAGAGAGAGAGAGAGAGAGAGAGAGAGAGAGAGAGAGAGAGAGAGAGAGAGAGAGAGAGAGAGAGAGAGACACACACACACACACACACACACACACACACACACGCACACAGACGAGTAAAAACGTGAAATATTATCTCTGAATTAATAAAAATGTCTACATGATTTATATATATTTTTTTTTTATTAAATCAGTTGATTCGTTCGAAATTTGTATGAATCAACTAGTCGTTTTAGTTAATTAGTTCGTTTTGTTTAACGACACCACTAGAGCACATTGATTTATTAATCATCGGCTATAGTTCAGAATTACCTATAAGCAGAATAGCGCATACGACGGCCTTTGATATACCAGTCGTGGTACACTGGCTAGACCAGAGAACTAGCCCAATGGATCCACCGACGGGGGTAGATCCTAAATCGACAGCGCATCAAGCGAGCGCTCTACCACTTGGCTACATCCCGCCCTCTAGTTGTGTCAAGACTCAGCATGATTACTCGAACCAAACAACTAACTGGACTGCTTACCAAGAACCACGTGGTTTAATCTTGGATTGATCTGATCAGAAAAAAAACCCAGTGTATCGCCATCATCACCAGACTAATATACCGTTAGGTGTTAATGGCTTGTTGACGTTTCTTCCTGATGTCTTTGATCGTGTTTGTGTCTACGAGGATAATTATGATCACATTAGGGTTTTATTACAAGTGATTTACAAAACTAAAATGGGCTGACTTTTTTGAAGTTGATTAGCGGGGAAAGTATACAAGGCTGAACATTGAAATATTGCACAAAATCGGTTTATTATATTTGTGTATTGATTCTAAAAGGTTTATTTTAATTTATACGACTGCGTTCCGCAAACTAATTTATTTCTTCTGCATCGTTCTGCGTCTGTCGGGGATCTACTACAGATTTGATGGAAACCAGATTTTACATGTAGTTGTGTGAGTACGGTGAGATGTAGATGGATGGTACTGTTTGCCTGGGATGTAATGTGTCATAGAAGTTTGTTTTATTTAACGACACCACTGGAGCACATTAATTAATTAACCATCGGCTATTGGATGTCAAACACTTGGTAATTCTGACTCGTAGTCATCAGAGGAAACCCGCTACATTTTTCCTAATGCAGCAAGGGATCTTTTATATGCACTTTCCCATAGACAGGAAAGCACATACCATGGCATTTGTCTAATTGTGGTGCACTGGTTGGAACGAGAAAAACCCAATCAGCTGAATGGATCCACCGAGGTGGTTCGATTCTGTGACGCAAGCACCCCAAGCGAGCACTCTACCGACTGAGATAAATACCTCCCCATAATGTGTCATAGAACAATAATTCCTCTCTGTGAATATTTTTTGCAGTTCCAGCCAGTTCCTCAAGACTGTTTTATACAAGCATCTCAGGCGAACACTCTTACTGTCTGGGCTAGATCCCCTGTTATCAAAAGTTGAGGTATGTGCTGTTCTGCCTATGGCAAATGACATTTAAAAATGTCCTGGTGTTATTTGAGATTAAAAAAAATATGCTGGCAGGGAGTTTCCTCTGTTACTATTTAAACTGCTAGTATTGTTTTAACAACTATATAATAACAACACTTTGTAGCTGTTGGTTAAAATGTGCTGGTGTGTCGTAAAACCAACACCCATGTCTAAAGTTTTATGTACATTTATTTACCCGTGTGTACTACTACTATATAGAAAAAAACTGTTATCTGTACCCGCGATTACAGTGTACATATGATATTGTGTGGAACTCTTGTTAGAAGATTAAAACAAACACTTCTTAACGCTGTTATCGCAAATATTGCCACCCGTCGTAAAGTTGCGACAGTGTTTATACGAGTTTTACCGGGAATTCAAGATGGCGTCGGTTGTCAATAATTCGGTTGTATACTTTAAAGCTGCACCTTCCTTCGTGTTCTTAAAGGTTGTTTTGCTTAACGACACCACCAGAACACACTAATTCATCAGTCATCGGTTATTGAAGAAGTTTGTTTTGTTTAACGACACCACTAGAGCACATTGATTTATTAATCATCGGTTATTGGATGTCAAACATATGGTCATTTTTACACAGTCGTAGATATGAAACCCATTACGGTTTTCCATTAGTAGCAAGGGATCTTTTATATGCACCATCCCACAGACAGAATAGCACATACCACGGCCTTTGGTATACCAGTCGTGGTGCACTGGCTAGAGCGAGAAATAGCCCAATAGGCCCACCGACGGGGTCGGTTATTGAATGTCAAACAATTGATAATTGTGACATATAGTGGAAACACACCACTTTTTCGTCAGCAGCAAGGGACATTTTATATGCAGTTTACTGCAGATGGGACAGCATATACCACGGCTTTTGATATACCAGTCGTGGGGCACTGGTTGGGATGGGAAAAAACCAACAATACACAGAGAATGTGTCCACCAAGGGGGTTAGATCCCATAGAATCGTATCGTATTGCGTGTGTGGATACAGCGGATTTCTTCTCTTATTATCTAAGCTAAGTGTCGCATTTTAAATATATTTCACTCGTAATAGTCGTTGCTTAATAAAAGTCCCGGGTTCTCATTAAACAGAATTTTCTTTTCTTTCCAGAAGAAATCCAATCCCACATACTTACACTAAAATAATCCAAAAAATTACCGTAAATATCTTAAACACCAGTCCCTCCCCCACCCCCACCCCCGAATAGGTCGAAACAATAACAAACAAAAACAATGACAAAAACGCAAAAACAACCACATTTGTTCTCAATATAATAATATCTTTAATAAGAAACACATTTAAACTACAGAAATATGAACACTAATATACAAATAAATAACATAATGTCCATATTATAGTAACAGTACCAGCTGCTTATTACCATAATAAATGGAAATAAAGTGTCAGTCGTTAGAATATTATTTATAAAGTATACTGAGCAGCATTAAAAACGCACTAGAGGTACAAGCAAAGTTATTTTGATATTAACGAAGTAACCATGATAAACAGTTTGTTTAAAACAAGTTATTCCTGCACTCTAAATGGTACGCTAAGATGCGAAGGATATAATTGGTTTTTAATGGTGTAAGTTGCAGCTATTGAAAATTAATATCAAAAGACCCCCCCCCCAAAAAAATAAAAACAACAACAAAAAAAAACAAAAAAAAAAAACCCACCCAAAAAACCCCAACAACAACCCCGCAACAAACAACCCCCCACCTCCAAAAAACCCCGGCTTTGTCTTCAGTGCTGTTCAGTATATAAACTTTTCAGAACTGCATTTCGTATTCATCATTTTAAAATTGTATTATTTACACCCCCCCCCCCCCCTCCTCCGATGAATGGTCACCAAGGGATCTGCCTAAACTGGTCGTTATAACAAAATAAGCAAATCATAAAAAAAACCAAAAACATTTTATAAATGAACGACATGACTGAATTACCCTGAAATGAGATGCTTGTATTTTAAGGTGTCGTCTGGGGATGTAGTCCAGACTGCTGGACTGTGTCCCCAGGACAGCGTGCTTGAATCATAACGGGATACAGGCACGTGAAAATCTATAAAAGTAAAGCATACGATGCCAGGTGACTCAAATTATATCATATATTTATTATGACCCAGCATATTAAAGGCGCAGACCCTAATTTCAACCCGTAAAAATGGACACTAAGTTTGGTCAAGTTACAAACCTGTAACACATTTGGAAAATGTTACGAGAGAGTGAAACAAAGTCTGTGACGTTGAAACGGTGAAATACTGTTAAAACTCGACTAAAACTCGACTCCATAACTGTTATTTCTGTGGTATTAGAAACACCAGGATGACCAGAAACACTTCTGTTGTACGGGAATGGATAATCTAAACAATAAAATATAAGTAAAGTTTGATTTCAGTGATCATAAACGGCTCTAATAGTGAAAAATATGCCTTAGTGTTTAAAAACTAGGCTCTGTCCCTTTAAAATACCACCAAAAATATATATTATAATAACTGCTACTAACAACCAAAATATTACAACTCAAAGCTATTTGTTGGTGAAATCCTTGCTATTGTAATAATATTAGTATAAACAATGTTGTCGAGGCAAGAATATTTCATGATGCCAAGTCAAGCTCATGAATATGAAAATATGTTAATGACGTTTCTCTATAATTTATGGCGCCGCAATCTGTGTAAGGTCTATTTTCGCTCTCCAAATCGTAAACGTAAGATAGTCAAAAGATTAATAATAAAAAGTCCAGAAATGTTTTAAAGAAAATCAATTGACCTATATAAAAATATGACTATCGTGATACTGCACGCTGAATATTACCTCAGTATTCTTAAGGCTTAGCAACACGGAGATTATGTTCAGTTTACAGTAACGCCATAGTTCATGAATATAAAAAGATGCATTCACACTGTGCGAGTTATAGTTACGAGCTGTAGTATTAACTAGTGCTGTTAAAAGCGGAGTGCACTTCGAATGTTGGCCCAGCCGGATATTATTTGATATAGCTACCTTAACGTATGGAGATGTCGTCAAGGAAGCATTTAATTCCATTTTTATTCCTTACAAAAAACAAAGTTTGATTGTTTTGTTTAATGACACCACTGGAGCACAATGATTATTAATCATCGGCTATTGCATGCCAACATTTGGTAATTTTGACATAACGTCTCAGAGGAAACACGGTACATTTTTAATAGTAGCAAGGGATCTTTCATATGCACCATCCCAAAGACAGGATAACACATACCACGACCAAGTTGTGGTGCACTGGCTGGGACGAGAAATAGCCCACTGGACTCACCGACAGGGATCGATCTCAAACCGACCGCGCATCAAGCGAGCGCTTAACCACTGGGCTATGCTTTTATTTCCTAATATATATCTGGATACGCTCTGTAACATATAGAGACCAGTTTCACAAAACATCCGGACAAAGTTTATTTTGTTTAACGACACCACTAGAGCACAATGATTTATCAATCATCGGCTACTGGACAACATCCAGCCACTGCCATTGTAAACAAGAAATCATATTCAGTATGTCATTTTAAATCCTTAAAATAGTTTATTAATCAGAAACATCTTACAAAGGCAGCAAACTCGGGACTGTCTCTTTAACCCCCATCCCCCCAAACTGATATTGCAGCTTTAATAATCTCAGTATTCTCGACACTTCTGAAATATTTTGTACACACTATTCAGCTCTTGCTTGAAAATTGCATCGATCGAGTTATGTCCAACATTTCATGATGGTCGTTTCGCTCCGTAACCACGGACTGCCTAGTTGCCACGCAACCATAAACAACCTTCAATAATAGATGTCTCGATCCATGTCTCGATAGCAGGTATCATCATGCCGTCATAAAGTTTGTGTATTTTCTGCAGCGTAACGCGTCCATGAATAATTAAAAAATGGCGTCTGCGGTCACACCACGCAATCTGACACATGCGCACGAGGAATGTGAGGCTTTCTGCGCCCTCTGGTGGCTCGGTGATGAAGAATAATGTACACGACGGCCGTTGACGTCATTGCGATGGAAAACTCCGTGAACCTGTGCAAAAGAAAGAAAATTTAATATTAGGCCCAATTTGTTTAGATTAGAATGAAATAGCGAAAAACAACCCCGCCTCTGCCGTGTAGTGGTTAAGACATCGGGCATAAGGCTGGTAGGTACTAGGTTCGCAGCCCGGTACCGGCTCCCACCCGGAGCGGGTTTTAACGACTCAATGGGTAGGTGTAAGACTACCACACTGACATCTCTCTCTCTCTCTCTCTCAACACTAACCCTCTGCTCTGGACAGACAGCTCTGATAGCTGCGATGTGTGCCCAAAGCAGCGTGCTTGAACCTTAATCGGATAGAAGCACAAACATAAGTATAAATGAATGAACGAAGGAACTAGGGAAAAGGGACAATATCGCAGTTCCCCCTTTGTCTAACGCAAGGAGATTCATGTTACTGTGCGAATGAATAAATGAAACATGCTGGCAGTTTTTAAAATTATATATTTAATTTTTTCCCCAGCAATTACTAGTACATAGAACACGGTTTGTTTTCTTTCAAATATGGTGAGACCAAAAAAGATAAACGGTTTTGAGACAGAAAAAAAATCAAGACATCAAGACGTTTTGAGACAAAAAAATAATTTTTAATGTGTACTGCCCGAGTGTGTTGACACACTACTTATATCAGTTTTATTACAAAATGTTAACATTATCGTTAATGGGGATTGATTTGTTTTAAAGGTAGTAAGTACTAAACCAAATAACTTTCGGCTGATTCACCAAACGTTTGAAAGAGCAGTTAATACTATAAGTCCTGTTATTGGTGATAAATATGAGAGTGTTTGTTGCAAAAAACAACAACAAAAACCCCCAAAAAACATCTAGGCAAAAATGTATGTATGCAATTTTATTTTATCTGGTACCACTGTATCAATCAGCCTTGTGCTTGAAACATGTATGGGGTACCTGTAAAAAGAAGTACCGTACTAAAAATTTATGCGAAACTAGGGGTGTTATAAAAACATCTGGTTATACCGAAAATTAGCCATGAAGGGTACCATTTTCTGCAGTTAATACTTTGAGGTAGGGGTTGTAGTACTGGTATTTATGGGTCACAGTTTGGTTGATATATTGCATATAGTGTTTTAAAACACAAACGTTAACACGGTCGACCATGGGATTTTATTTGGTATAGTACACCCTTAAGTTAACCTCACGTTTGCCCACGTGAACAGAGAAATAGTATTATAGCATTCATTTCACTAGCTATTGACTGTAAACGTGCTGTTTCTTGTTTTATATCGCCAAACAAGTCATCACCATTAGTCGACAATGATTCGTAATTTATTTGATTTTAACTCGATTTTCCATGCCTATATGCAAATTAGGTTCAAGCACGCAATCATGGGAACACGTATCTGCACTGTCAGTTCACAAGCCGTTAAAATTCATTGTGGGTGTGAGCCGGTGTCACATATAATTTGCACTTCCCTGAATTTGCACTCCCCAGTCACCATTATACGTAGAAGAAAACTATATGTGAGACAGACGGTCGGACAGACATACAGACAGATGGACAGACAGACAGACAGACAGACAGAGAGACAGAAGGACGGAGATGAAACCTATAGTTTCCTAATAATGAATGTGGATTGTATTGATTGAACAGTACTTAAATTATTGTCAATCCAAAGTTCTTTTAAGAGGGCATGTTCTTGGGGAGTGCAAATTAAGTGCTACACCGGTACCAGAAAGGAAGGAATATGTTATTAAATTATGCACTCAACACATTTTAATTACGGTTTAACTTATATGGTGTCCGACAGGTAATGAGAGAGGACACCTGCTGCTACAACGCAATGGGCTACTCTTTCTAATTAACAGCAATGGATCTTTTAAGTACAGCACCCCACAAATAGGATAGCACAAACCACATCAGTTGAAACGAGAATAGCTCAATGGGTCCACCGACGGGGATCGATCCCAAACAGACCTCGCATTTGCCTTTACAACTGGGTTACGCCCACCCAACCCCCGGTACCGGAATGCGAACCTAGTGCCTACCAGACATTTCTATTTTACATTTTCCTGTTCTGTAATCATAGATTAATGCGTACCTGCTCCATCTCTCCCCCAGTTGCCGTCATCTTCCAAACGCCTATGTTAATGTTGTTTATTATTATTATTATTTCTAAGTAGTCATTAGGGCCGTAAATAATAAATATGCTATTTTCCTATTCTCTATTGCAGTATACAAGTCATCACCATTAGTCGCAGAGATCTGTAGTTGCCACAATCACAATTCCCTGAACAGCCATGCTAGACCAGCAACAATCTTTAAGTACTTCACACCTGCCCCCCTTTGGCGTAAAAGCACAGCCGACAAAGCGCCAACCCGCTGACCAGCGACGTAAAGTCGTTGTTAATGGCTTCGTACGGATAGATTACCATCCTTCTGCTGCCGGATCATCTGAACTCGAGAGCGCATTAGGACCGTAACAATTACTGTAAATACACAGCAATTGGTTGCAGACCACCAATAAATCGATTATGTGTGGTGCGATACGACCAGGGAAGAATGTCAAACATCAGCGTAGTGGAGTTTTATTACTGACCACAGCGAGGGGTGAATTAATGTAATGATATTCCTCCCTCTCTTTTCTGGTTCAGCCTGTTTCTTTCTTTCTCCCCCACGCAGGGGTGAATTAATATATTATTCCTGTCTATTTATGTTTGTTTGACTGTTACGTCTATGTTCCTCTCTCTGTCTCTATGCGGTTTTGCGGTATAATATTCTTGCGCACTATAAACTCGTGCTACACACAGCATGGGAAAACTACTGTCATGTAGTTATATATGTAGTCGCAAAAAAAAAAAGGCTGAGTTAATCAGAAATATCTTACAATGACAACAAAGTCAGGATCTAGTCTCTTTAATGAAGGACGCACGTTTCTGTCAGGCCTTGACATATTACACAATTAACCCCATCCATCTCAACTCCCCCATAGCAGAACTCTGGTTTGTTTCCACAATCGTGATAGACAAAATAGCCATCTCATTATTCTCAACTATAATTAATTTTTTTATTGCAGTAATCATAACGAATATGGAAACCAGTCGATAATCGATGATCGTTAATGTTTGTTAACGTGCTCTCTCTCTATCTCTCTCTCTGTATGTCTCTCGCTCTGTATGTCTCTCTGTGTGTGTGTGTGTCTCTCTCTCTCTCTCTGTATGTCCTTCTCTCTCTCCCCTCTCTCTCTCTCTGTATGTCTCTCTCTCTCTCTCCTCTCTCTATGTATGTCTCTCTCTCTCTTTCTCTCTCTCTCTCTCTCTCTCTCTCTCTCTCTTTCTCTCTCTCTATATATCTGTATATGTCTGTCTCTGTATGATGCGCGGTTGGTTCGGGAATCGATCCCCGTCAGTGGGCTCATTATGCTATTTCTTTCTCCAGACAGTACACCACGACTGGTATATCAAAGGCCGTGGTATGTACTACCCTGTCTGTGGGATGGTGCATATAAAAGATCCCTTGCTGCTAATCGAAAACAGTAGCCCATGAAGTGGCGACAGCGGGTTTCCTCTCTCAATATCGGCGTGGTCCTTAACCATTTGTCTGACGCCATATAACCGTAAATAAAATGTGTTGAGTGCGTCGTTAAATAAAACATTTCTTTCTCTCTCTGTATGTCTCTTTCTTTCTTTCTCTCTCTCTCTGTATGTCTCTCTCCCCTCCCTCCCTCTCACTCTGTCTCTCTCCCTCCCCATCTTCCTCCCTCCTTTTCTCCGCCCTCCTCTTTCTTTCTCATTATCTCTTTTCTATCTGTGAGTGCGTGTATGCGTATGCGTGTGCGTGCGCATAGATTAAATTGTAGATAAAGTGAACAGAATCGTATAACAATCTTAATCACTCGATCTATCAAGAAGGTGTTACTGGTGAACTGAATTCACAGAAGAAAACAAATCATTAGAATATATTATTCACTGTATGCTTCAGCATGTGCCGCGCCATTCTTCGATATAGCTCAGCGTCTATATCCTGTAAGGGTCTCATAAACGAACATTGTTAGCACCAATCAAACATATGTTGGACTCTTCAATTATACAATGGCGACAAAATTTGTAACAGTTAAAGTTTGTTTTGTTTAACGACACCATTGGAGCACATTGATTTATTAATCATCGGCTATTGGATGTCAAACATTTGGTAATTTTCACCTATAGTCTTAGAGAGGAAACCCGCTATATTTTTCATTAGTAGCAAGGGATCTTTTATATGCACCATCCCATGGGCAGGATAGCACGTACCACGGCCTTTGACATACCAGTCGTGGTACACTGGATGGAGCGAGAAATAGCCCAAATGAGCCCACCAACGAGGACATGTGTACTGCATGTTAGTAAACCCAGAGGGCCGGGATGTAGCTGAGTAGCCCTAGGTGCTTGTATCGTAGGATCGAACCTCGGCGATGGATACATTGTTTGATTGGGTGTTATCCCGTCCCAGTCAGTGCCCCATGAATGGTATGCAAAAGGTTGTGGTATGTGCTGCCCTGTCTGTGGGAAAGTGCATATGAAAGACCCTTTTCTGCTAATAAAACAGAATTGTAGGTTTCTTCTGAAGACTATGAGTCAGAATTACCCGAAATGTTTGACATCCAGCAACCGATGATTAATAAAACGATGTGCTCTAGTGGTGTCGTTAAACAAAAAAACTTTCAATTCAGAAAACCCAAGAAAGCGACATTGCTACTTTAATAATCATCTCTCAACTCGAGTGAACTATTTAATGCTCCAATATGTCGACAAGGCGATTAGAAAGTCGTATTTTTTCCTATAAATATGCAGGTTTTGACAAATTAATGTCGCTCAGTAGGCCCTAATGATGAACGAGCGCTTATTAAAGACTTGAGTGCAACCACAGAGTGACGAAAGTGCAACACGGCGAGGCTGATGGCGGCGATCGGAGCTCGGCTACACATTGGATATTTTGCACGGTCTCCCCCTGCAATTTTTGTTTTAGAAATCGATTTTATATATGAAAAGACTGTGAAATTTAAAATTTTAACCTTTATTCTTCCGGCAAGAGTTTTTTATTATTTAATTTTTTTATTTGCAATGAGTGTGCTATTTTTACCGATGCAGTGATGTTATAAATTACCTGGGCACTTTTTTCCTTTTCAAACAAGCTACAAACAATTCATGGAACCTTGCGAGATATATGTTTTTCCAGATACACTTCAGATGTTAGCAGCAAAACATTATGGACCCCCCCCCCCCCCCAGTGCAGTGGGTGTGGTGGAAACAATTTGACTGTTTGTGGGTGTGTTGAGGTTAATCCAGGCCCAACCAGCATGAAACCATTCCCCGATGCTTTCTATGATAGTGAAACATCACAAACTGACAAATGTCGAATGCGCAAATGTGTGACCTGTCCTGATTTCAAGCAAATCAGCTGCCGAAAGTAAAATCGGAAGAATATCGTTATGAAATTATTTGGCGACTTATTGCATCACTTTCTGCATATAGTAATGTCATTTCCCACACAATGGGGCTGAATCTTCATGCACAGTGGTGCATTTCAATCGAGGAGTTTGATTCAGCATACAAATCATTCTCAGAAGCCTATGTTAAGCTTTATCCAACACAGGCTGACAGAGAGCTTTTGTGTCCAATGATTTAGTCCATCACAAATGAAATGAAGTACTGGATACAAAAACATGATTGTTCTGTACTTCGTGTTTCAGGGCAGCCTTTTGAAGCTATTTATTATGACTACTTGGACTTTCAAAAAGCTTACACAGTTTCCAAGACTGGAGAAAAGGTCACTGTCAGCAAACGACAGACAAGTTCTGCTCCAAACTGGGTTGACAATAAAAGTTCAAGATCATCAGTCCAAGAAGAGTTGCTTCAATCATCATCTGGCACAAAGTCAAGTCATCCAAGCCAAAGAGAGAAAGCATCAGAACGATGAATCTGCTACAAAGCAGTTTAAAGATGTTAAATTTTTTGGGAATGTTGAAAGAGCACAAAAACGTCGCCTTGTAAACGTTGTTGGATACAATGCCCAACATGTTCTTTCGTGTGGAGCTGAGCGTTGACGTCGAATGGTACTGTTACTTATTCCAAGTACCAGCCGTCTTGAAGATGACGACTGCAGCTCATGTTCGGATTCGGAAATAAGTGAAATGAGTTCAACTGATGAATCAAATTGTTCCTACGATCAATAATAAATTTGTTTTCATTCATTAACCTTTGTGTACATTATATATCGTATGAAATGTTATACCTTAAATAAATTTTTTGATTTTTTTGCTAAAAATCAGTGACATTTGTTGGTAGATTAATCAGGGAAAGAGATAAATTAATTAAATAACTTCAAATGCAAATTTAAACAAAATGCCAGAAATGTAAACAATAACATTTTAAATTTCATAGTATTTTAACATTTAGCATCAATATCTAAAAAGAAAACTGCAGGGGGAAACCATCTGAAATATCCAATGTGGTTAGGGAAAGGAAACATCGTCTTGCTTAATCAATGGCGGGTTATGTGTTTGTCATGGTGGTACTTTCTACAGTGAGATAAGAAAGGAAAATGGATGTATATATAATAACGAGAATGATCATGACCATCAACAACAACATCTTCATCACCACCACCACTGCCATCATCATCATTATCATCACCACTAACATCACCACCACCATCATCATCATCAACCACCATCATCATCATCACCACCACCACCACCACCATCATCACCACCACCACCATCAACATCATCACCACCACCACCACCCACCATCATCACCACCACGACCTTCACCATCACCATTATTATCAACATCATCATGACCATCACCACCGCCACCACCATCATCATCACCATAATCATCATCATCATCATCACCATAACCACCACCACGACCTTCACCATCACCATTATATTCATCACCACCATCATAATCATCACCACCACCACCACCATCATCATCATTATAATCATCATCACCACCACCATCATCATCAGCATTATAATCATCATCACCATCATTATAATCATCATCATCACCATCATCATCACCACCACCACCACCATCATCTCCATTATAATCATCATCACCATCATAATCATCACCACCACCATTATAATCATCACCATCATCATCATCACCACCACCATCATCTCCATTATAATCATCATCACCATCATAATCATCACCACCACCATTATAATCATCACCATCATCATCATCACCACCACCACCATTTATAATCTCATCACCACCACCTCATCTCCTTATAATCATCATCTCACAAACCACCAACCCCATCACATTATACTCCACATCATCACCAC